>NW_026068013.1:5871074-5920462 GCF_014885135.2 Alexandromys fortis | reverse complement strand
AGACAGGGTTTCTCTATGGCTTTGGAGCCTGTCCTGGAACTAGCTCTTGTAGACCAGGCTGGTCTACAAGACCTCTGCCTCCCGAGTGCTGGGATTAAAGGCATGCGCCACCACCGCCCGGCCAAGCCCAATTTTCTAATTCGCTAAAACGTCCTCTCGGTGTGCATTAAAACAAGTTTACAGGAGAAATTGTGATGTGGCCTGCAGACTGCCTCCCAGGTGAGGCTGGCATGCAGAGTTTCTGAAAGCACGAAGCTTGTTTCCGAGCAGTTTTTCAGTCTCCAGAGCTTGGTAGACAGCGACAACAGCATCAGAAAGGGTGCAGGTGAAGGGCTAAGTCCACGTGTCTGCAACACTGTCAATACCTCCCGGGTACACACCTTGTCTGCATGAGCTAAGGCCACCAAGCTTTCTCTCCCATGAGTGGTGAAAACACTTCTTTGCCACGGAAAGAAGTATCTGACAAGGAGATGCTGATTTCCCGTCTTCTCCCAGAGTTGTTGGTAGGCTTCAGGAAGCTCCATGGGCTGAGTTGTCTACATGTGACACAGCCCTTCTCTTTTGATAGTTTGTGTCTTGGCTGAATGCCTCCCTTTTCTCATTACTGAAATGAAAACAAGATTTATAAAATTGTGTTAATTTGCTCTATTTAGGGACATCCCACTCCACACTACCACGATGATGGAACTGGAGAACCTAGAGAGAAGCAGAGCGCATGGCCAGAGGGTGGTACCTGCGGACACAGGTGCCTGTCCTGCGCTGGCTGCCCATTTTAATCACTTAGCAGTTCTGCCGCTCCAGCCCACAGGGGCAGACTGGGCGATGCTTAGACCCAAGGATGGCTATGAAGATAAACAACCATTTGCACAGAGGCTCGCTGGCTGAACACACAGGAGTTGGGAGAGGGCTACTCAATAATTCATAGCCCTCCTCCCTTTAAACTGGAAATAAACAACTTGTTGGCAAGTAGACGTCCCAGAGAGACCCACTTCACAAATGCTGCGGGATTTGGAATTAGCATAAAAAAGGCTTGCTTCTGAGACTGAAAGGCCGGTGTGGTGTGCCTTGCAGGTTCTTGGGCAGACTGGAGAGGCCTTGTTTACACTTCAGCATTCATTTGCTTAGCCAATCCTCACTGTGAGGGCAAAAGTAAGTTTCAGTTGTTTTCTGTTGGGCTGACTCAGAGACTAAGTGAAGGCGTGATCTAAGTCTCAGTGTTCTGAAAACTTTGAGGGTAGTGCCAGGGGGCTCCTAAAATTCTCCAGCTCCATTTGTGGGTCTTTTCAAGAGAGACATAACAGATGAAACACCTGGAACATTGTCAGCGTTCCCTGTCTGCATCTGGACATCCTCAAGGACAACGCACCTAGTGCAGAGGGCTTTAGGAAAGCTGTTAACTAGGGTGGACCAGCAGGCTGTGTGAAGGTGAAAAACCCCGGGGGCAGGTTAGAGGGCACAGCAGTTGCAGTGCAAGAGAAGTAGAAGGAAGTGGGGTGTGGGTGCACTTCCTGGGTGAGCTCAAACCAGCTATTTTGGACTCTGGTTCCTCATTAGTCAGAAATTAAGAAGACCACGGGAAATGGCAGCTCTGACTACTTCTGCCTGGCCTCTTTCCTGCAGAGATGCCTTTGCTGACTAAGATAATGCACTGGACGGGGTTATAGCTTCCCACAGCGTGAAGGCGGCCTCCTTTTTCCCTCTAGGCAGAGACAACCTGAGCTTGCGCGGCGCTGTACGGCAGCGTTCCTCCCGATGGCAGGCCTGGGACGCTGACAGGGAAAGAAGAAAGCTGAGATTTCCCTGTTGCAGTGCCATCCTGTCTCCCCTGCACCACTAGCTCAAGTAGAGATGACAAAGACTGCCCAGCTACAGCCTCGCCTAGGAGCAGAGATCGGACTGATTTTGAATCAATAGGCCGTTCATTCCCTTACAGATCTTGGCCTATATTTAAGCCAGCAGAAGCCAGTCAAGAGGGTGTCATTTTATGTGGGAATGTATGGGTATGATGGCCTGGGCTACATACGTGGGTCAGGTCGGCTCCTTATTGCAATGTTGCATGCGAAGGTGAAGCTGGAGTTGGGCAGACTTCTTATCCAGTGTGATCAAGGGATACTGCAGAGGGATTGCTCCAGTCAGACTGCAAACCAAGGCCTCCAAAACTTGGTGACTAACTAGGCACCGAAGAGGCCAAGCAGAGTTTCCCTAGAGCTTCAGGGTGAGCTGGGTCACACCTGGTCCTTCGCTTTGGATGTCTGTTCTCCAAAATATGAGACAATGCATCCAGGCTGTTTTAAGTTGCTTAGTTGATGCTTCTTTGTTAAACAGGCAAACTAACACATGGGATGGGTGAAAAGGTCGAGATGCTTGTGGTCCTCGACAGATAGGCTTTCTGATCAAATGCATCCCAGGGCAGGGCTTCGGCAGCTGGGCCCAACATCACCCTCTGAATAGTAATTGCCTACCGAATTGTAAGGATGCTGTGTACTGGGCACTTGCTGTGTATCAAGTCTCTCCCTCCCTCCAGGCATCTCTCATTTAAGTAAATTCAACCTAATTTTTCAGTATGGAAATTGGAAGGAAAAACTGGTAGGTGATGTGCCCAAAGTCACATGGAGGGCTTGAAGTCTGCTGGACGAGACCTATTTTGCTTGATCATAGTGCAAAACACAGTGCTTTCCCAGGCCATTTCATCCTGTTGAGCAGTTACTCAAGCAAACAGCATTTATTTAGTGCCCAGCGTATGACAAATACAGTCAGGGTTCTGTGGATACAGTAGCACAGGACAGACAAAGTCCCCACTTCCATGGAGAAGGGAGGCAGAAAGTAGAAAGAAACAAATAATGTAGGCAGGGCAGAGAGTGTGACTGCCGGCTCTGAGGACAATCAGTAATCTCTGCCTCTTGATAGCCACGTTCTTCTATAACCACCGGAGTTGACCTGAACCCTTGGGCTTCATTTGTAAGGACACGATGCAGCATACTTGGATCCTCACGGTGTTTGTGGAAGGAACTCCTCCAACAATGGTTGATACATACACTAGACTTCTTTGTACCAGGACACCAGCGGAATGCTTTCTGCTTCATTTCGTTTAGTATCCCTTCCCAGATCAACCCACGCTCTCAGAGTAGACAGTGAGCTCCTTTTGATTTTCCATAACAATCTAGCTTTCTGAGAGCTGCAGAATTAAAAAAAAAAAAAAAGCCTAACCTTGACTTCTATGGGAACTAAAAGTCAATATTAAGGTTTTTCAGGGAATACTTTAGATATTCATTTTCTCAAGCAATAAAGAAATACAAAATGAGAAAAAAATCCTCCCGTTGGATGGAAGGCTTGATAAAATTACACATTTATGCATAATAAATATAGAACAAATGTCTGACCTCAGCAGAAAATATGAAAGCAATGGCTATGATTTTTTTTCTATTTTTCAAGTTGGGAAATACAATCCTTAATTCATGTGGGATCAAGTGAGGTGCAGCGTTAACAGCTCATGGTGGTTTCCTGCTGGGTAGCCTTGATGCCAGAGAGACCCATAGGTGTGGAGATTTTTAACCATATCCATTCCTTCATATACACGGTTGCAAGAGTATCCTCAATCCTTCTGCAGCAGTGGGCACCTTTAGATACTTAGTACTTAGGGACTCCTTCACTAACCAAATCTGATACAAACCTAACAAAGCTTGGGAAAGCAGTTCAATAAACACACACACACACACACACACACACACACACACACACACATGGACGCTCATTGTCCTTGACAAGGAGAGCAGAAACAATAGGAATTCTTGGAGATTTGGTTAAATAAAATTCCAGAATGGATGTGGGCAGTTTTCTGCTTAAAATGAGGCCTAGAAAGATTTTTAATAAAATGGGACAACATAAACAGATATCAAGATATTAAACTAACTATACCAAGATCCCCAGTGTGTACATGGAAGAGACCAACACATAGGGGAACTGAATTAACTAGGAAATACAACTATAAACGTGAATAATGGTCCTTTCATAAATCATTTTAGACTAGAAAGTTGTTCTTGCATGATCTTGAGGCAGCTTAGCAGTATATCTTTTCAAATCAAAGCTCACAAAATTTGGACCATTATAAATGTGACGATATGTTGGTCCAAATTATTTGCAATAAACAAAACCACTTTTGGTTTGCCTTGATGTTAAAATCACACTATGTTCCATTCTTTTTGCTGCTTTTAAGGTAACAAGTCAGTGTGGGAAGCAAGGAGCTGGTGAAGGACGGGTAAGATATACACTCATGAGACTCTGCACGTTAAAAATTGGGCTCTGAGACATGACAGCTGCGTGACCGCATTGACACCTCAGCTTTCCCATCTGTAAGGTGGGAACAACCACAGAATCAGCGGTTCGATTGCGTTATAAGAGGGTAAGGAGCCGACCCCAGAACCCCGCCTGACACACAGTGACAAGACCTGTATCTTTAAATAGGCACCACATTACTGGTGAACTTCAGAAAACAAACCCTCTGCCCACCCTCCATGAGTGAAGAGAAAAGCCTGGATGGAAGGTGTCTGAATTATTGTGGATGTCTCTGAGTGAGGCTGACTTAGAGAAGCTGTGACCCCGAGGAGGAAGGTAAAGCTGGGGGGACTGACTGTTGTAGCTTTTCAAGTGAGTCCTGGCCTGAGGCACTGTGCATTCTTTTGTCTTTAAAGTCTCAGATGCTAAGAGGTTCAGTTCACACCTGGGTTCTGTCAACCTAAACACAATGGGAAGAGCACAGGCACCACGCATCTGTGAAATGCAAATGTCTCTGAGCACTAGTGGACATTTGGGGTCCAGGTCATATCCTTCATCTCTAAGAAGTGATCCAGACACTGATCTGCAAGAAGGAACTCCCCACTTTTCTGGAGACACTGTCCCTATTCATATCTGATGATTATTATGTGTCAGAATAAACCTCGAATTTCACATTCTAGTCTTCATGATATCATCCATAACTGAACTTGAGCACTGGTGGTGGTGGTGCACACCTTTAATCCCAGCACTCGGAGGCAGAGGCAGGCAGATCTCTGTGAGTTCAAGGCCAGCTTGATCTACAAGAGCTAGTTCCAGGACAGGCTCCAAAGCTACAGAGAAACCCTGTCTTGGAAAACCAATAAATAAATAAATAAATAAATTATAACTAAACTTGAATAGTTCAATTAATCAATACAACCCCTTATTAGAACTAGATGTAGGACTTGAAATATTTTTGAACATCAATTTTTAAAATGGATTAAAGTAAGGTAAACAGAACAGAGAAAAGATCTTAAAGAAGGTGTTTCACAGATGAAGAGCTAATGTCGTTAAAAGAGCTAATCTGCAAAATCAATCAATCAATCGACACCCATAGATTTCACCAATCACAGGCTGTGTGGTCTTGGACAACTTTCTGACCCCCCCCCCCTCTCTCACCATCCTGGAGTTGGAAGACAATGGCGTCTTTCTCACGTAACTCATTTGAGCATGGAAAGAGAGCATTAACCCTTGGGTGGTGTCCAGCAAGAGCATGATGAGGGGCCAGTCTTCAGGTGACAGCACATGGCGGTGGCCAGGCCACTGTTCTTCACACTCTCTTTTTTCTTTGACTCATGCTGAGGTTTTGCCTAAAGACAGTAGCTGCATATGCTGGCCTCTCATAGGAGAGGAAGCAGCATGGGTTGACACCCTGCTATAGGCCTGGCAACAGAGCAGGGGCTGAGGCAAAGGCTTCAGGGGTACCCTGGGTGGTACCTTCTATGGGAGTGGATGGCAAAGAGAGAGAGCTGGTGTTACCGTCTCACACTTTGAGCAACCCCCCTTCCTGGTCTTGGGATTTCCATCCCTGACTCTGCTTAGAATGAGAGAACCCTGTAGCACAAAGCAGATGGAAGAGCCGCAGGTCCTGGGAGTTGGGAAGGACACTCATATGCTTGGGCTAACTGGTGTTTCTGGGTTTTGGAACCCTCTTGGTTATGACCCTCTAGAGCTAAGGTGCTGAGCATGCTCATAGGTGCTGGGTGAACCCCCTAAAACACAGCAAGTAGTCAATGTGAGACACCGCACCCCAGCCCCGTCCGGAGCCCAGCTACTGGAACTTGCAAACAAGGGTACAAGTATGCCAAGGTTTAATCTGATTTTTCTAAGCTATGGTTCATAAACAAACAGAAAAAAATGTGAAATATCAAGTGGTCTTAGTAGGGGCCCCATCCTGCACCAGGTCTCTGCTGCACACCTGATGTAGTTTGCGATTTCTTCACGATTGTCCAAAAGCATTCCCTCCTTTTAGTGGAGAAACCACTTCCTCATGCTGTATCATGGCACACACACACCTCAGGGGAATCAGGAATCAAATTTATTTTTTAACATGAAATCAATTTTCTTTTGACCACATCCATAGTTCATCTTATAGTACTTTCAGCATGATTTCAAAAATAAATATGAATATACTTTACTTAGCCAATATTTACTGTGTGAGGAGTCTGTTTCAGATGCATGGTAGTCAGGAAAACACAGCTCCCTCTGTATACCTTCTTTTATAGACCACTTTTGCTCCACGGTTAAGCTGGGATAAAAGTCACATAAAGTCACACCTTTTGCTGAGAGTGCGAGCTTTAGAAGACAGAAGCTGTCTAGCAGATCTGCCTGTGGAAGCATGGGGACTTGGGTCTTATTAGGAATCTGGGGTGTGATGGCCCTGTCAAGAGGCAGCTCTGTCCTGAAGGCGACGTGGAAATCTAAATTCGTGGCAGTCACCATGTACCACTCTCTAGACAAAGGGGCAGCTAGTGAAAGTGGAGGCAGAACTTGTGGACTTTGCAGAGTAAATGTTTTCAGTTGAAAAGGTCTTACGCGGTGTGTAGAGTTTTAGCAGCAAAGACGGGTTCCTGGGAAACTTCCAAGTGGAAAATAGGCAAATGCACCCCATGGGTCACATGGCTTTTGTCAGCATGGAGACTCTTGCTCTACAGTCCTGTGATGGGGATGAACCTTTGCTGGCATTGCTGGTGGGTAGAATGTCTCAGAGTAAAGCAGACCCTGCCTCCCCATGAGCTCAGTCTATAGGCTTCGATAGGCCTTCACTGAGCCGTAGCTTCCTTAAATGCAGCAACAGTTCTGACTTCTTAGCACTATTGTCAGGATTAAAGGCAATGTTACCTGTTAAACACTGGATGGAAGGAACTTCCGTAGGCATCACTTGACCAGCATGACAGGAGGTAGCAGTCTGGAATACACGCCCCTTTTGTGCTAGCATTCTGCACCTCTGCTTTTTAATACTTCTGACATTTTATTTGTATAAGACATGGTGTCTTTGAGGACAAAGATTTTGTCTAGCTAATCACCTGCATGTCCCTGGCACCTGGACACTCTGCTAGCCCATGGTGGAGAGCTGAAGAATGCTTCGATCAAGTCAACCTTCAGCCATCCTTGAGATGTCCTGTAGGACTCCAAACCGAGTTCCAGAGACGTGACTCCCTAGCATGGTACCTAAGCTCGAGGAAGAAATGTGTGGTTTGGAAATGACACCACAAGTGAACTTTGCATAAGATAACCTGAGACTCAGAGGAGGAAGGAGCGATAGGGAAGACAGGAGCTGCAAGGAGGATGTGTTTGAGCTGAACTTATGAAGATGGAAAAATATTGACAAAATGAGATAATGGGGGTCAGCAGGAGGGAGGGTAAAGAGTGGGGGAGGGCTCTTCCGGAAGTAAACAAAGGGAGCGACGTCTCGAAGCAGGAAATTAAGAAGCAGAGTCGTGCAGGGATAAGGAGGTCAGTTTCACTAACAGACAGGAGACTTTGAATGCGCTTTTTGATCTCTGTACAGAGCTCAGAACCTTATCAGCTTTGCTTAGCTCTGAGTCACTGACGTGAGGGTCTGAGGCAGGAGCACCTGAACGCCCCCTGAGAAGATTGCATATTGGCAGTATTAGGACAGGGGTGACAGATACAGAAGCAGGGGAGTGAGCATCATGTTGCTTTCAACCCTGTGGAAAGATTGCATCGGTTTCTAAGAAATGAGGACTCAAATTCTCTGGGCTGCTTTAGCTTGGGAATCTGCATTTGACTCTAAAAAAAAAATATTTCCATCGCATGAATCAGTTCAGAAGAATAAGCTGCACAACACAGCCAAGTCTAATGAGTGGCAGTCACCTTGTCCCCGCTCCCAACCTTGGAGGGTAGAGCCAGTGAGCAAATTACCAGCAGAGTTATGCACCACCAAACAGCATGGGGCTCAGCTGCAGTGGGGCTCAGCTGCAGTGGGGCTCAGTGGCAGTGGGGCTCAGCCGCAGTGGGGCTCGGCTGCAGTGGGACTTAGCTACAGTGGGGCTCAGCGGCAGTGGGGCTCAGTGGCAGTGGGACTCGGGCAGTGGGGCTCAGCGGCAGTGGGGCTCGGCAGCAACAGAGAAATGCTGGATCATGGATTGATTTAACCTCAGCTCTTCTCAGATTAGCGGAGGGCAATGACAAAAGTCAACAACTCCGTGTATGAGACACTGGACATTATCTCATTCAGTCCAGTTTTTATGACCCCAATGAGGAAAGTTCTTGTAGTCCTCTACACAACACACCTTGTGGATTTATTTGCTTAAGAGGTAAAATCCAGTACATGGACTCAAAGCTGATCTATTAGGTGAGTTAATTACATATCACTGCAGTAGTAGAAAGACTTGTTTTTAACTTAAGGGTTTTAGCTTGAAGCTATAAGGAGCTAGGAGGACAGTTCCTCCAAAGGATTGAGTTAAAGGGCTGGGTACGGGAGTCTTGGGATGCACAGCAGGCGGGAGTCAGAGGTAAGCAAGCCAGTGGAGCATGGAGCAGAGATAAGGCTAAAGATAATGCCTGCCCCCTTTCCTCCCAAGACGGTAAAGAGCTTTTCTCTTCCATAGGCGCATGATGGGAAAGCTCAGGGTCTCCCTGGCAAAGGGCGGGGTTTCCAATTTCACTGCCTATGTTCCAGGACAAGGAAGGCTTCTAGTCTCAGTGAGATGCAGCCATTCCTGAGCACCCATCATCCATCTTGCACAGGCCTCTGGTGTCGTTCCAATTAATCATTAAGCCTGAAGATTTGCACTTAGCAGACATAAGACGAATTCCAGATGCATGAGCTAAGCTCTTACACTTCTTCTGCCACACCCAGCAGGGTGCCTTGCTCAGAGGCAGCCCTACCAACCAGCTCAATCTGCAACTACCTTTGGGTCTGAGAAATGAGAAGGGAGGGGTCATGTGGGTATTGAGATTCCTGAGGCCAGGGAGTGGAGCAGGAAACAAGGAAGTCAAGCATAGTGAATATGTCTGAGACTGCCAGCTTGTGATGAGTTGACTCCAAGCAAACCTAGCACACAAATAAAGAGATGTCTTCATGCTCTTCTGTTTTGATGCTGAAGCCTAAGGTCTCACCCAAAGATGTTGGTAGTTCAAGGTCAGATCTCTTAGCTCCAGCTTCTCAGTCTTATACGTTATCATTTTGCCTCAAGGTTGAATAATCAAAAAGAGAAAGAACCACAGCTTAAATGACTGAAATGTTTTGTGAGGATGGAGGGGAAATGCCTCCCGATGCAGACCATGCTCATAAGTGTTTATGCTTGGGACAAGACTGAGCAAAGCATCACGGGAAACAGATCTCTGACTTGGCCACTGAGATACCTCAGTTGGATATATTTCTACAGTCGGCTACATACTCAGATATTCAGGAATAGCCATTTGTATATCACCACCCTGACTAAAATGCCCTGTGGAAGAGAGACACGTGTCTTCAATGCGCCTACAAACCTTACACACTCTGTTCCTGTTCTCTCCATGGCAGGGCTGCAGCACTGACTTTCAGGTCTAGGAACATGGGAGCTCTAGGCTCCAGGTTACATGCATGCAGTCTTATGCTTGCACGTGATTTCTCTACTCCCACATGCTTCTTTTCTTGTTCTCTTTCCATCACCAAGAAGGAGGAGGAAGAGGAGGAGGGCAGGGAAGAGAAAGAGGAAGAGGAGAAAGAGGAGGAGGAGAAAGAGGAAGATGAAGAAAACAACAAAACTTTGTCTCTCTTCTCTCCCTTTCTCCTCCATTTCAGAAGTGGATGCTCGAAACTTGAATGCCAGAAGCATGTTGTTCTGCTCACACTCTGTCCCTGTGCTGACCAGCATCTGGCACACGGTCACTGCCCAATAAATACTTGTCACATGAATGACAGAAGCCACATGTAATGTTTCCAGCATTACAGTGGCATGGTATGGAAGCAGTCTGTTGGACCAACAATACAAACACAGAGGGTGGCTACTGGCATGTCCCTACAATGTATGGCAAACAGATGCCAGTCAGTAAACAATTTACACCTACAGAGTGCCAAAGGCCGTGCTTGGTGTTGCCGGTCTGACAGGTGGACCATTTTCTGACTCCAGAGAAAAACGTTAATGAAGGTAGAAGAGAATATGTGTCTGCTGGGAGGAATGGAAAGAAAGTGCTCTTGTCTGTTCAGGGTGGGGGCGGGAACTGAAACAGCTGTGTGGCATTGTCACGTGACAAAGGAGCTCCCGGAGTGCTGTGGTGTTGTTTCTGTGTTTATTCAGTAACTTTGGGCTGTTTTTGGTGAAGGAGTACCACACAGTATTAGCAAACCTGATGGAAGGGAGTCATGCTTGCTGATGCTATGAACTCTGGTGTAGCCGGGCCTGGATGGCAGCAGGCAGCCTGCCCTTGTCTGTGCTCAGCATTTCATTCTGTTGGCAGTAGCTTTTCTGGATGGCCTCCTCATTCCTGCCTCTCTCCTTGACTCTAGTCTCTGAATACTTAGCACGTGCCTTTATCTATGCTTCCACAGCCTCAACTGCTTCGACTTCCTGCCTGGACCTAGATGTTTGTTTTCATCTCTTCTCAATCTTTCTCATTTAAGCTTAGGAACTGAAGAACCCTGCCATCCACTGGGTCTTTCTTAGTTAGTGGGCCATGGAATCGACTGGCAGATGTGTCAATGAAATAAACCAGTAGAGAAAGAAAATGGAGGGGTCACAAAGGGCACAGAGTGTAAATGTTCTCTCTTGAATTGTTTTACATACAGAATTGATTATGTCTGCTCCTTTGTGCTTCTGCTGGGCCTTGAGTCAATGCACTTACAGCGGACATGGTTAGAACATACGAGCAGGACATGGTTAGAACATACGAGCAGCCCACGCTGTCCGAGGGTGTTCTCTCTGCTCTTTGCATTTCCTCAGTTATCTTCTCCGTAGATTTCATTTCTACCCATTCTTACCCTTCGGCCTACAGAGCCCTCTGATTTTAGTTTCAAGCTGCCCTCTCTTGTCTGAGACCAACTTCAGCTCACTCCTTGCTACAGAAACACAAGTCAGCTGCAGCTTGCCCCATTGCTGCATGGCTCCCACACCAGAGTACACTTATGGAAAACTTGCATGCTCTTCATGGCACTAAATGGAATACATGTTACTTTTGGGTTATTTAGTTGCATTTTTGTTGTTATAGACCATATACTTAAAACTATCAATATTATATTACTTCTTCCTTGGTGATCATCTCTCCGTGACTCATTTTTGCTTGCCCCTAAAGTCTAGGTATTCCGTGGGTCCAAATCTCACCGCCGGTTATATCTCATAGTGCTTTTCCCTGGCTCTGTCCCCACTTCTCCAGCAATACTGGACTGCCAAATTGATCCCCTAGCTCTTAAGTGTTCCAGGGATTAGGACTTTTATAAGTGAGTCTTATTCCATCCTCACATGGCAAACACAGCCCATGCTGGGGTCACCGTTGTTCCCAAAGATAAGGCTCCTCCTTTGTCTTTGGCCAGGCTTGTGCTTGTGTCTGAAATGCTTTTTCTTGGCCTTTTTTATTTGTTCAAACACACACTCACGCACGCGCGTGCGCGCGCACACACACACATTCTTTTCCTCTCTGTCTTTTGTAGGTAATAACTTTTTAAATTGTTTTGTTTTGTTTTTCTGTTTTTGGCCAGAGTCTTACTGGGTAGCTTAGGCTAGCCTTGAATTCACAGTCTTCCTGTCTCGGTTTCCAGAATGCTGCAGTCTTAGGAGAAGACCACAGCCGGTCTCCTATATATCTCCAAAATTAGCCTTCTCTGTACCTTCAGAATTTAGTGCAATGTCCTCCCAGAGATGCCACGGTGTGGAAAGTTTAGCCTTCCCTCCCATGCTGTGTCCATGTGGAGTTTGTGCCTGTCTTTCACACTATACTCAAAGCCTTTACAGGAAGATGGACTGAAAGAATTTTTGTGGGCCTGGTTCCTCACACCTAAGTCCTAACACACTGTAAGGGATAATAAACATTTCTTAAGACTGTCATCATAATGAACTACCAGGGAATATTTGGTGAGTTCCCCAAAACGGGCCCTGAGAATGAAATGATCTCTCTCAGGCAAATCTGGAGTCTGGTCCCGCCTGTTGGCCAGTCTTCCCAGGTTCCTTGTAGTGTCGCTGTGCTGTGTAGACTGGAAAGAAAGTGGGAAGGGCTGCTATGTTTATCTCAGAGTGTCCCAAAGGAAAAGAATCAAGGCTTTTTCCAACTGCCAGTGAGGCAGCGTGTTCTCTTTCAGGGCAGGCCTGTGCTTGAGTTACAGCCTGTAGTGATGGCTGTCCAGCCTTGCTTCCTGTCCTGCTTGCTTGACCACGAGGCTACTCTGAGCTTCTTTCTGGTCCGTTCTTCTTTCATTACTTTTGTGTCTTGGTGCTCGACTGTCAGGCTCTGATCCCATTGTTACAATCCAATCGGGAAATTTATGTTGGGGTGAGTGGAAACTAGGTCTGGATACAATTTTCCCCATTTTCCTCCCAGAGAGGTGGGGTATGTTTGGGGTGGGGACAATAGAGCTGAGCTTAGTCTATGTGATTAGGGCCATAAACTGCTTAACAAACATTTGGTTAATGAGTGCATGCTCTGCTGATTTCATTAGTTCAAATAAAGCTCACAGTGAAGCATCTCATTCTCCCACACAAGTTGATGTGTAGGGTTCACGGCCATTGACATCTTGAAAATGCCATTGTGTTGTGGTTTGGATTTAGACGTAAACTTCCTCTGTAGTCTCATTGGGATTGCATGTGGACTCAACGTTAAAGAGAAAACCTTGAGGCTTGGTCAAAAAGAATAACAATTCTGCATATTAGATTCAAGTTATATAGGTTGGCAGAAGTTTTATGTGTGTTACATTATTTAGCTCTTTAAATAATAATAAAAATAAATCCTAATTGTTCCTGATTTACAATGGCTTAGTTAAACTGGATGTAATGACATTTATCTCTAATTCTAGTGCCTGAAAAGATGAGGCAGAAGCAGGCTTGCCAAGATTTCTAGGCCAGCCTACACATCTAGTGGGCTCTAGCAAAGCCTGGGCTATACAGTGGGATTATCAATAAAAGCAATAAATAAAATAATCAGAAAAATAAATCGGAAAAAATCTAGTGGCTGAGGCAAAGTGGTCATGACTGGTCTAACAGCAGGATTTGTGCCAGGGCAACAGTGATGTTGAGAACAAGAACTCAGCAAGGGACTTTGACATCTGTTTTAGAGCCAGTGTGACCAGTCACTAGTGTTAGGGTAAATTGTTTTGCACAACTACACCACCAGTACCATTATCTGAGAGCAGTTCTTTCTTTTTCATCTCTGTTTCTCATAACAGGTTTGTTGCTCTCCTTAGCCCTCTGTCTTTCCTGACGCTGTTGTTGCTGATGGCAGAGAAAGGCCCTGGGTTTCACTCTGTCTGAGAGGCTGGAGCAGATGAAAATGGTTGTACTGCTTTCATCCTAACTCACTAGTGTAGTGGCATTTATTCCATTTGTATTTTAATAAATAAAGCTTGCCTGAAAATCAGAGAGGATAACAGCCCCACAGGTCAGCCTTACAGACCAGGCAGTGGTGACACACCTTTAATCCCAGTAGCCACACTAGTGGCCATAGAAACCAGGTGGTGCATGACCTAGTCCCAGTGGTGCATACCTTTAATTCCAGCTGTAGAAAGGATTATGGGATGGGAGGAGACAGCTCACAGATACAGTCTCATTCTGAGATTCCTGAAGGTAGGATCGCCATTTTTGGATTGAGGTCAAGGTAAGAGCCAGTGGTTGGCTGCTTTGCTTTTCTGATCTTCAGGTTGAGCCCCAATTTCTCCCTCTAAGTTTTTATTAATCACTAGCTCCATAATAGAATAAAATTTCTAATCATGTGTCTCTCTAGCCTGTCACAAACTGTCAAAACATTGTTGGATGAGTCAGGAGAGCCTTCCTTCCCAAGTACAGCAAGTCACTGACTGCTCTTTTCTGGAGGACATTTCTGAAGCGGTTTGTTGCATGGATTTAGAGAGCATACTGAACTCAGTGGAAGCAAGAGCTGTAGCTGATGAGTGCCAGCAGCCATTGCAAATCTCTAGCTCCTTGTTAATAATCCTCTCAATGACGTTTATCTTCGGCCCCTCAGAAACTCCTGAGTTCCATCTCTGCACTGCTTCCTAAACCCGACTGTGCATCTCCACAGTTAGTGTCTGTGTGTTAGAATCTGCTGCCCTGTTCTGCAGTAAAACATGTTCCCACCCCTGTGCCTTAAACATGAGGGGCTCCCCCATCTTCCTCAGGAACTCCTCATTGAAAGGCTTCTACAGTGTGGGGTGTCACCAGGCCCAGGAACTAGTAAGACGGTAGGACACTGAAAGAGTCACGTCACATCAGCACTAGTGAGAAGTGAGCCATGTTATTTCTACCTATAGCCCCATGGGTGAGTACTAATCTACTAACTCCAAACTAGTCCATATGTCTGGCCAACCAAAACATACTGTTAGAAGTTCAAGCAACTGCCACCTCTCCTATGGGTTCCTCAGAAGTACTCCAACTAGGTTCTTTACTATTAGTCTTAACCCAGTGATGTTCACTTTTCCATAGGACAACTAGAGATTGCACTAAACATATAGACCAGAATATCTATCTCTAATCAATGGATATAGAGAGCTTTGCTTCCTGAGCATCTTCTATGTTGCTATGTTTCTAAATAAGCAATTTCTTGAATATTTGAAGGACAGACAAGATCAAAGTGTCTCCTCCCAGAACCTTATGGAAGTGAATGACTATGGTCCTTAAACATAGCAGTATTCTAGGTAGCTTTCTTTGGAAAAGTGGAAGAGATGCTTCTGGAAGGGAGGAGAGGATTGTGCTAGTACTTCTATCAAGTTCTCTGTGAGGGTGAGGTCATAGTTGGTCTTATCTTCTTTTCCCATAGCCTGTGCCCTGGTACCAGGTATCCTATCCTGGTTCAGCTTGGCATAAGAGTGTAATGGAAGTGGTGTGGCTTATTTTCCCTCCACACACAGTCAGGAGAAATCTAAGAACAAAGATGATTGCTTCACACCCTCCTTCAGTATCCCTAACTCACCCCAGTCTCCCAAAGAGCCCTGATGGACAGCAAGTCTCAGATGGATTTGCTAGCATCTTGGTTGAGGCAGCCATTGTATTATCAACTTTATTTCTAGAGGCACAGCCGCCTAAACCAAGAGGGACACAAAGAGAAAGAACAAATAAGCTATGTCTTGCCCCAAAAGAAAAAATGTCCCATCTCCCCGTGATTCTGGCCTTTGAGCTCTCACTCTCTGTTATGTAAATTCAGACACCAAGTTCTCCCTGTTGGGATGCACAGCACCCCCCCCCCCTTCCCTCTCTCTTGGAACTTACAGCACTGGCTGATTTTGACTTCTGACCTATCAGGTTTATGTTGTCTGCCCAACCATTTCAATTTCAGGTTCTTCTTCAGAATCATTATGGTTTCCTAACATAATTTCATTTCACTGGGTCAATTATAATTTCTTTGACCACGTATGAGGCTTAAACAATTAAAAGAAATTTTTGTAAAAGAATTTCTTAATATGATCTGTTGAGTTTTGTTGTTGTTTTGGTCTATTGGTTTTTATTATAGTTTTGCTGTTTTTTTTTTTTTTAAGAGTTGAACTTAGGACCTCCCACGTGCCAGGCAAGTGTCCTACCACTGAGCTGTGTCCCAGACCTCAACATGATAAATATTTTAGGGGAAAAAAGTTACATTTCACCACACAACAACATTCTAGAAAGAAATTATCCTTGAAATATTTGCTATGGGATCTCTGAGATCTTTCTCCAAAGTTTTTCATAAATGTGAATTACAGAACTAGAAGAAACACTAAGGATTGTTTGGTCCTAGTCTCTTAATATATAATTCTGAGGACACAGAAGCTAAGAAGTAGCAGAATGTGCAATAGTCTGTTTGTGAACTGGTCTCTCCACTCCACGATGCAGTCCTTGAGTTGTGCATTGTAACCATTACTCAAGGGTATGCTTAGCAGACACAAGGCCCTGGGCTCAACTCCCAGAACTACCACAAAAAAAAAAATGGTGTTCAAGGCATTGATAGCCAAGTATTCTCTACTGTAATGAAAATGCTTGAAAATCTTTGTTTTGTGAGGTTCTTCTCTAGAATACCGAATTGTCCAATCAGCAGTTTTCAATCTGTGGGTCATGACCCCTCTGGAAAGCCTCTATCTTCAAAAATATTTACATTCAGATTCATAACAGTAGAAAAATTACACTTACAAAGTGGAAATGAAAATAATTTTATGGTTGGGGTGACCACAACATGAGGAACTGCATTAAAGGGTCACAGCATAAAGGGTTGGGAGCTCCTCGTCTAAAGTAAGCAAGACAGTACAGCCATCTGGAGACTGCAGTAATAGATTTTAATTTTATTGTAATGTGGGGATGACATTGCACATTTTGTTTTTCATACTGCAGACTTAATGAAATAAACTTTTCTATTTTCTTCTTTGGTACAAACTCCACTGTTTTCAAGAGCAAATGAACTCTAGATGGGACGTGGAAGTTGGGGACGTTGTTTGGACAGGAAAGAAGCAGCAGTGACAGAAAGCACATAGCAGTGAATACTCTAAGCCTTATCCTTGCTGCTGACGCCTCTCCAGGATCTAGCAACCCGAGCCACAGCCCATCGTTCTTCTCTCTCTGGTGGCCCTGTGTTGAGGCACTGTCTCTCATTTATGCTTGCTTTGGAGTACATCTCTCTACTGACAGCTTCTGCTCACTTGGACCAGGAAAAAAGGCTTAAATATTTAGAAACCAAAATGTCCCTTATGATGTGATAACATATCTCCAAAAGAAATGAGCAGTCCACTCCTCCCAATTTTTGACAGTTTATAGATTTCATCTATATATGTCACCTGATCCAAGTTCCACTTAGAAGTAGTCACTGAAGGAGATAGCAACATGGTCTTTGTCCCATTCGTGGCCAATAGAATCAGACACATATGGAGATACTAAAGTCAAAAGCAGTTTCTTCCAGTTTCATTCACTTACAGGAATGGCTTGCCTAAGGAAATCAAAATACTCAAGCCAGATGAGAAAGTGTTGTGTTGTCTTGGGGAATAGCCCTTAACATCTCTGGATGTCCTCATCAATCAACAGGCTAGGTCTACCTGTCTCCCCATGATGCTGAGAACTTACTTAAGACTCAGATGGCAGTGAAAAGCACCCCACATCGACTTGGAAGCCAGACTCATCAGAATATGCAGGAAGAGCCAATTTGGCAAAGGAAAAGTGACTTAATTATTCTTCAGTTTAGGGAGTATGTAGTTGAGATTAATTACACGTCTTGTTTAACTGGGGGCCAGATACAAAACATGGTTTTGCCATTAAAATATTTTGGAGTGTTTTCTGTGTCAGTTATTTTGTTACCACTGTGACCAAAATGCATGACAGAAGCACATTAAAGGGGAGAAGATTTGCACTGGCTCATGGTTTCAGAGAGATTTCAGTCATCATGGTAAGGAAGGCATGGGAGAAGGAACCTGTGGCTGTGGTGTTCATGAAAAAGAAGCATAGAGTATGGGGAGGGGGTAGGGGTTGCCTTAATCCTCAAAGGCCTGCCCACTGCCCTACTTCTGCCACCAGAGCCCAATACCTAAACTTTTTACACTTTTCAAAATAGTGTCACATACAGAAAACCAAGTCTGTAAACAAGGGCCCATCTGGGCATTTCAGATTATGATAACAATGTAGGATTGAAGAGCAATATGAATCCTGAGACAGGAGTTGGTCAGCTGCTTTTCAGATCCTGCCATGACCACGTAGAATACACTAATTGTGGTTTAACCTGAATTGCATGAGTAAACCAGTGAAAACTGTTTTACAAACAGGTTATGAAGGTAAGATTACATCAAATTTACAAAAGGATAAAGAATGTCAGTGCTGGGCGGTAGTGGCATATGCTTTTAATGCCACGACTGGGGAAGCCGAGGCAGGCAGGTGGATCTCTGAGTTAGAGGCCAGCCTGGTTCCCAGAGGGAGTTCCAGGATGGCCAGAGCTACACAAGAAACTCTGTCTCAAAAAAGAAAACAAAAAAAAAGAATATCAAACAATAGGTAATAGATAATAAATAGGCCCCCTTGTCTCAGATTTGCTTCTTGATACATAAGGGGTGTGGTAAGATTTTTATACCAGGATTTCTTTCAGAGAGTGCTCCCAAATAAAATGGCCAAGGAGTGAGCCAGGCAGAATGTCAGGGACGCAGATGTAGTCACTTAGATCTATGGGGAAACTCTAGATGGCAAACAATACCATGACAGTTTCTTCTCCCTATTAATCATCCTTTGGCTATTGGCCTCCTCTCGGGATAATATGCAACCTCTTGCTATTTCAGGGAGAGATGTCTCTGCCCTCTGATGGTGGCTCTCTGGAGAGGGAGCAGCTTTGGGCTTCTGGCAGCCAGCAAGCAATTCAGCACTGGGACGAATACTCTGGCCCGTTGTCAAGGATCTGGACAGTAGACCCAAGAAGTCTTCTGTGCTCAAAGCACTGGGTGCTCACCATGTCTGCTGTGCATTTCCCTAACTTGCTCCTTCAGCCATTCCTCCAATGGCAGTTAGTTGACTATACATCACGTCTATGTGTCCATCACTTCTACAGGAGTACAGGATGCCTCAGCAAGCGAGAAGAAGGCCATCCCCTTATATTCTCATGGAGAGAGACAATAAACATACACAAGTAATAATTATCTACCATGTCCTGTTGAAATAAGAGCAGTGGGGCTGCATCCCCAGCACCCCAGCCACCTGCTAGCTTATGCCCAAAATAACAACACACAAATTGTATTCTTTTAAACACTGCTTGCCTATTATATCTAGCCTCTTCTCGGCTAACTCTCGCACCTGGACTAGCCCATTTCTAATAATTTGTGTAAGCACCCCAAGGTGCACTTACCAGGAAGATTCTAGCCTATGTCCATCCTGAGTCGGAGCTTCATCGCGTGTGTCTCTGAGAGCAGAGCTATCTCGCGTCTGTCTGAGGAGGCTTACCTCACTTCCTCTTCCTCCTGTTTACTCCTCCCACCTATGTTTTAACCTATCAGGGCAAGCAGTTTCTTTATTTAATTAACCAATGAAATCAACAGATTGATATATGACACTCCCACATCAATGTCCTATGGTGAAAAGTACACGGTAAGATGATAACAATCTATCACTGAAGACGCAAGGCACTGTATGTCTTGATACAGTATATGACACATATTCCATAGATCACACAGGAATTTTTAGTAACAGACCCGATGGCACATACACTGCTTTCCAGACACGCGCTTGTCTGATGTGATCTAAGCCTCTGCTTGTCATTTTGCCGTCAGAACTTTGGTGTTGATATGTTTAAATTGTGCTTTCTAGTAATTTGAATGCATCTGCTTATTTGTTAATTTTATATCTACATTTTTTTAATGTTTTACATTTATTTATTTTGTGAAGGTGGGACACACACAAGCCACAGCCTGCCTACAGAGGTCAAAGGACAGCTGTGAGAGTACCCTGTCTCCTTCCCTCATATGAGTTCCAGGGAGCAAACCCAGGCTATCATGAGCTTGGAGCACCCTTACCTGAGGAGCAGTCTCTCCAGCCATGTAACTGCATTTTCTGTGTCTATTTCTGCTAAATTCTGATAGGGTCTGAAGATGAGGAAATGAAAGTCTCTTGCCTTGGAGCATGGCCTATTCTGACAAGTGAGCCATTTGTACTAAGAGGGTCTTCCACGAAGAAGAAAAGACAAGGACCAAGAGGCCCGCTGCTGACACCTGTCGAGAAGGCAAAACATGTCTGCAGCCATTGGCCACAGAAGCCATCTGGAGGCAGCGCCCACGGGAGTCAAAGGCTGACTGGCACCCAACACGTAGACAAGTAGGCAGTGAATCTCTGGAGCTTAGGGAGCATGGAGCAAAAAGGGAGGCAGCAGGGCAGGGAACCCTGATTGCTCTTTGGGCTTTCGAGGGAGGGGGACTTGATTGGGGTAGGGGGAGGGAAATGGGAGGCGGTGGCGGGGAAGAGACAGAAATCTTTAATAAATAAATAAATAAAATAAAAATAAAAAAATAATAAAAAAGAAAAGGGAGGCAGCAGCAGAAGGCTAACACATCTGCTGTTTTTAGGTTCCTCTTGCTGGGATCATAAAGATGACTTTGTGGTAGTTAAGAAGGATCTGGAAGCTGTCTAGCCAAAGATCTTTCTTCAGGAAGTAGAAACTCCTCAGAATGAGCACTTCTAAAAGAATTTAGTAAAATGAATGGGGGACGCCAGGCAGAAAGGATATTTGTTCCCCTGAATTTGAAGGCAGTTGAGTGTCAAGGGTGTTCTTTTAATACCCAGGGCTGTGAGACCTTGTCTCAACTTTTGTTGGTCTGCTTCCTTCTTCCCTTTCCTATTTTGGTTTTCCAGCATTTTCTGACTTTCTCATGGTTCAGCCCAGGAAAGCTACTAATCTGTGGGAATGAGCAAAGGCCATTTCCTTCAAGTCTCATAGCACAGCACCCTGTGGGAGAGACTTGGTGTCCCTGGACCACGTGTCAAGCCACCTAGGGCTGGAAGGGGAGCACATGAGCCTGCTGTCCTGGGCAGGGGACGAGGGAGGCCGTGTGGAGGGCAGCACCATGGCACAGGGGCCATGGCCCGAAGAGCTCTGTTCTGCCAAAGGGGACGACCCAGGAAACTTTCCGAGTAGGAAGTTCTAGCTGACTGATCAGACATAGTTTGACTGACCTGTGGCTGTTTTATTTGCTATGGTTGCTTGCTTTTCTGTTTTGCAAGCTTCTAGCAACACCATCCCCCTCTGACATTGTAGCTGTACAAAGTGAACTGCACGTAAAGAGTACCTAGAGGACACCAGCGTCCCTTCAAAGTGAAGCTGTACCAGTGTCTCTAGAGGGAAAGGGTGTGCAGGTCTCTCACGGACTCACCGCATCCTAGCAAGACACGCATCTGAAAGCCTTCCTTCTTGTGAGGCTGTAGGGTCCTCAGAGACAAGGGTTATATCCCAGCATCCCATGGAGAGCCTGGCATGCAGCAGGTCTCAACTATGTTTCTGAAGTTGGACTTACACGGGGTATCCAACACACAAAGTTACATGTGTGTGGAGAAATGATGTCCTGCCAGTCACACACTGATAAATACAGAAACTGTCAAACATGTGGATTCTCTCCCTGGGCATTTCTTCTAAGAAAACAGCAAGGAAAAATTTGAGCCAGGCAGTGGTGGTGCACGCATTTAATCCCAGCACTTGGGAGGCAGAGGCAGGCAGATCTCTGTGAGTTCGAGGCCAGCCTGGTCTACAAAGCAAGTTCTATGACAACCAAGACTATTACACAGAGAAACTCTATCTTGGGTAAAAAAATCAAAACTGCTTTTGAAAGTACTGTGACTTTTGAAATCCACAGCTTTGGCTCTGATTTTCAGCTTGCCGTAGACTGTCTGGGTGAGCCAGGGCACATTAATGTTCACCTTCTGTCTTCTCGTGTACGGTGGCTTTACAAATGATCTGCAATATTATTTTCTGGGGTTTAAAAGGTTTTGCATTGCTTTGAATTATCAAACATTTGCATGTATACCGTGATCTGGTAAGACTTAAGATGAAATATGACAGTCACCTGTTTCTTTATTCCTTATAGAGCCTAAAGGAAAAATGTTAAATTTTACTATTATCTTGGTCTTATCTCCTCTCTCTCTCTCTCTCTCTCTCTCTCTCTCTCTCTCTCTCTCTCTTTCTCTCCCTTTTTCTCTCTTTTTTGTAACCAGCTGACCTTGAACTTGGGATGATCCTTGTACAAATGTCCCTATGTTCAGCCCAATCTGCAGCATTTTCAATGTGCCTTTATTTTTACTGTGGCCTGTCTCATGAAGTTAGATGTGGAATTTTCCACTTGTGGCATTATGCCAGCAAGCAGACTGTTTCAGCTAGCAGAACCTCTTGCATTTGGGATGTTTATGTTCATGATGCTCAAGCTGCTCTGTTATTTATGAACATGTAGGTTTGTGCATGAGGTAATATGTGTGAAGCTCCAAGCACAATTTCTGATATGTAAAACTTTCAACAGTTATAGCCTTATCCTTCTTGTCCCAGGACTTGTTCCTATGAAGAACTATGACCAATTATCTTCCTCTAGAACAGAATTCTGAGATTGTCATGGAACTGCCATATCCACTGCTAATATCACACTGTGATTAACTATTGGTTCTTTTTGTTAGAATCATGTTTCTAGTAAATGAGGCCTCAATTTTCTCCTCTGCAAAATGGGGCTAGTAAGAATACCTGTCTGTGTAAACATTGGAGGGAGACAGAGAACTAAGCAAGAGACTTCATGGAAAGTACCTCACAGTGTGCATGACACATAAAAATATCCTAACAAATTCTTGTTAGTATTGTCCTTGTCATTGCCACCACAATTGCCACCATCATCACCACCATTGCCGCTATCACCACCAAATAATTTGTCTTTGTTTTAGCTTATTCTTCTACCATATAAATTACCATATAAACTGGTTCCACAGTTATTAATAAGCATTTCAGAAGAAGGCAAAGAGAAACAGAGGGATGTTTGCATATAGGAGTAAAGGAGAAACATTTAAAACTATGGTAAGAGTCACAATAACTCTTCCAGAGACCTTGAGTTAAAGCATCAAGGAATCAAAGCAGCTAAATTCTCCTCAGTTCCAAGCGTTTCTCTCCCAAGCAAAGACAAAGTTGCCAAATAAGAGCCTGCAGGCCAAAAGCAGAGACTTGGAGGGGCTCTGCTGTGAAGAACCTGTCCTTCCAATCACACAGGCAGAACACCGTATGCTGCTTGCCTTCCCAGGAGAAAAAAATAGCAAGAGATTGCTTCCTACTCCCCAGTGAGCCATAGGGCTCAGCTGGCTCTCTGTGGGACTCTCTAATGAAATGCCGTTCAACAAGTCGGGCCCCAGCATGCTTAACCTTTGGACCACAGATGCTGACGTCTCTTCGGAGAAAGAGCCGCTTGTGCTGTCTTGGTAGCTGTGATGCAACCACCGAAGGGAAAAAAGCCTCATCCCCACTGTGGTTTTGCAACGCCTCCAACAAAGGGCTTAAAGGATTTCAGATGCATCTGAGAACTGAACTGTGCTGGCTCTCCTGAGCCAGCATCTTTGAATACCAGAGGGACTAACAATGACAGAATCCAGACCCAACTGCCGATGCAGGCCTGATGGTATTTGGGTTGTCTAGTCATGACAAAGCATAAACAGTCTCTGTGGCACTGTGGAAAAAAATGGCACCTCATTCAGCTGCACTTACCCAGCTCCTTGGCTGGTTTCCAACCTTCTCCACCCCAAGTCTCCAAGCGAGACTTCGGGACGATGACCCTGGACACAAAGCACGGAATTTCTAAAGAGTATTAACATTCACACTCCTTTTCTGAGTCTACAGACATTTCTAATCAAATGTGGATGACAGTAAGGGGTCTGGGACAGCAGGACAGGAAGTCAGCTCTCGCCTGATTTAGCTGAGAGCGAGGCAGATCTCAGAGGAGATGTCTGACTTAGAAGGAAATAAAAAACAACCATCTTTTGCTACAATGATAAGACTTCTTTCTTCATTCTAAACAATTACATTTCTTAACATAGCAGTTTCTTCTGCTCTCTAGATTGTAAGGCAGGAAACAGATCTGTGACCCTGTGTGGTGGTGACCGTACAGCAGGATCTGGGACAGAGCAGTGCTTGCCTTATTGACCATGTGCAAGGGCACAGAGGCCTGTACAGGGAGAGATTGGCCTCTGCTTTTGTCTGCTCTGCTCCAGCTGCGGTAGTCTGAGACGCTGGATTCAGTACTTTTCTCATTACTGTGGCGAAACACCTGGCAAAAGCAACTTATGGAAAAAAAGAAGAGCTCGTTTTGGCTCATAGTTTGAGGTAACAAGGAAGGCATGGTGGCGGGAAGGCGAGGCAGCTGGTCACATAACAACTGGGGTCAGGAAGCAGAGGGAGGTGAATGTTGATACTCAGCTGGCCTTCTTAGTCCAGGATCCAAGCCCAAGGAATGGTAACACCCACAGTTAGAGCGGGAAATCCCACCTTAGTTTAATCACATCAGGAAAGTTCTCTGTGGGGTGCCCAGAGCTTTGTCTTCATTTTAATTCCAGATCCTGTCCAGCAGGGAGTCAATGTTAACCACGTGGAAAGGAGCCGTGCAGGTGCGGGGTCTCCATCTTAAAACATTTTCATCTTTGCTGGACTGGAAACATGTGGAGTTAGGGGCCATCTCATTAACACAAGAAATAGCTCTTGACTTGGTTTGCATGCTAATGTTGTCTTTTCTTGTCGCCGTGACTTTATCACGAGAAGCAGTCTTATGATGACATAGCCCGCCTACGTGCATGATCAATACTGTGTGGCACCCACCGCTTCAGTACAGTGCTGCACACGGACGAAAGCTCTCAGGAAGGAAGGTGCAGGCTGCCTCCAAGCTTCACCTGCACGGGGCCTCCTCCGCATCCCCAGGGAAAAGAGGGTTGAGTCATCCTGTTACACAAGAAACTACACATGCAGCCAGTCACTAGCAGACCCCAGGGCAGGAGCAAATTACTAGAAGATGCTAGCAAATTGCTCTGTAAGTGAGGGACTAACTTTATTCCTGCCTTTCTATCTTTAATAAAATGTTATTTATTCTTTCTGTGTATTCAGCTTAGTTAGAATTTTTCTTTGGAACATGCAAATGGAGTGTGTGATGTGAGTGAGAAAGAGAAGAGGGAAGGAAACAGGGCAGGAGATGGAGGAGGAGAAGGAAGAGGAGGGAGGACAAAGGAGAGAAAGCAAACAGTCTTACATCATCAACCCATGGTGCAGCTGGATGCTCACAGGACAGAGCCATGACCAAAGGCCTCACGTAAGTTAGTGGAAATAGCGTGCACTGTGTGCGCATGTGTGCATGTGATGAGGATGGACACAATTCCTGCAGCCTCAGCACTTACCAGTTCTGTCACCTACAATGGAAACCCCAGCCATTTCAGAGCTTTCCCCTTTCTTTGATCCCATATGAATTTCCAGGTTCTTTGATCACTGCTTTAGCCTAATTTCTACCCAAAGAGCCTGAGAAAAGTAAGTCCCGTGGATACGCGATGATTTGACAGGAGGACAGGGAACTGTGGCAGGGTGAACAGTGTGTTGTCAATGGGAGCTTCGTGAAATGCACAGAACTGTTGGTTCACAGGACTCCTGGACACCACCATTGATACTTTATCCCTGTAGCATCCTCACACTTCCTAGGTGTGCTGAAAAGATCCCTGCATCTCACTGGGAGACACTCTGGTCAAGACTCGTGGAGTCTCAGGCCTGTGGCCATGATTACAGGGATATGCCCCCAGGTTGCATTGGCAAAGCTGGGTGGGGTCTGTGAAGAAAGGTAAGAAAAGAGGTGGGACTGGAGGTATTTGGAGTAGTGCACAGAAAGCCACGTTCTCATTGGCACTGATCTAGTCCGGGGCAATGGTGTCTGGGTGCTCACAGCAGCCTCCTTCCTGCGTTCCCTGTCTACTGAGCTTTCGCTTCATTTCTGCTGCTCAGACATTGTGTGATCATCTCTCTTGCTTTAATTTCTCAAAACTAAATCTATTTATTCATGGAAGGTGTGGTCTGCCATTAGTATGGATTTAAAAGGACAACTTGAAGGAGTCAGTTTTTCCTTCCACCTTGAGGCTTTGAGATGTGAAACTCAGGACATCAGACTTGCTGTCAGGCACCTTTATGAACCATCTCGCCGGGCTCAGAATCCTCTTTAGAAGCCCAGGTCTTATCACATCATCACTCCCTTCTCTAGACCCGCGCTCCTCCCCGCAGCTCCATCTTATTACATCACTCGCTTCTCTAGACCCGCGCTCCTCCCCGCAGCTCTGCTCTTCGCTCCTTTCCTATCTTTATGTACCTCAGAAGTTTCGACATGGTATAAAAAAGGTATTCAAAAATCTCACTCCAGGACCTCTCTGACATTATTTTTCACCTCACTTAACCAAGTTTCCTTTAACCCCTGATATTTCCAAATCACATATTCCAGTGGTCATATTTCGAAAGACTTTTGCAGCCTAAATGTGACCCAAACACATATGGTAGGCTCATGAATCTTAATTCATTTCTCCTCAGTTATGCAGGGAAAATGGAATCTTTCAATTCACCTAGATCTAATCTACTTTATTTGCTGAGTGAACATTCTCCATTGCCCATTGCTGTTTGTGTGAATACCAGCCCGCATGGAAGGAATGCCCTTGTTCTTCGGGGATGGCCCTGGGAATGGGCTAATGAAAAGGGCAGAGATCTCTTTTGATACTGGTGTGGGGTACTCTCAAATCTAGGGTACTTTCCTTCCTCTCTGTGAGCTGGCTCCAGGTGTCCTCTGATTAATGAACGTACCCCAAGACCAAGTTTCAGAGGGAGAGATAAACATCGTCCTTACCAGAAAGTCTCCCTTCTGCAGGCTCAGTTCTCACAGAGCCTGGTGGCTGGGAGTTGTTTTGATTGGCTAGCTTGTTCCCATGTTCCTCACAAAGACCTCTGCCTTTGCAGTCTGTGACAGCTCTTCTTTCCCTGTCTTCATCTTCCCTGTCCTGCCCTTTCCCTGAAGCTCTTGCGTTTAGGATATGTTGTCTCGTCACCCTCCCCACCTCTTTTGGTAAGATTTCTTCTAGGGGTGGGGTGGGGTGGGTGATGTTCAGGTCCTCCTGCCATTAGCTACCAGTTAACCCATCATTTTACATGTCTGAAATATCAGATATTTTTCTTGTGGAGTTAATATGATCTATTTTTATCCAAAAGACACAGTCCTCACTGAAAACAACTTGGGACAGAAGATTGAACAGTGGTTAGAAGCATATATTGCTCCTGCAGAGGTACAGGGTTTGATTCCCATCACCAACATACCCCACACAGACAGCGCAAACATAGCAGTGCCTAGAGAAGTGCATGGGTTGCATAGGGGCGCAGACTAGAGGCTGCTCAACTGCTCCATGTGGGCTTTTGAAATAGCCCCTCTTCTTTCTTCTCCCCCTCTGACAAAGGCTACCACTTTTTCAGCAAAGATTTCCACCATCATCTTCTTCAAGTGAGTCTTGTGTATGATGTATAGAGGTGGAGATGGGTCTGGCATTTCAGTCAACAGATTGCCATTTGTAAGGATAAACGTATTTGCACCTCTCTTTCTTCTGGAAAGAAATATTGACTCTGTGTAATGAGAGATGAGGAAATAAAAGGCCGTGCACACTCCTTTGTCTTGTCTCTTAATCTCTCTGTGTGTTGCTCTGTGCCTGGGTAGATCTTTGGATTAAAGAGCTGTGTGAGGCTCTGTGTAAGACGTCCACCAGAGAGTGACTTGAGGACTTGAGTCGCTTTACTTTGGTGGAAGAGAGTGTTTGCTTCACTCCCAAGCAGGTCTGCCTTTCTTTTGAAGGTCTTTACGTGATTCCCACCCCATGACCCATTCCTGTGTGGGCTCAGGAACTACCTGAGGTCTAGTGCAGACTAAATGCTCTATTTCCTTAGGAATCCATCCTTTGTTTCAGTTTTAATGGGACACTTTGAGAAAGATGGAGTGTATGTGAACTTTAAGTCTAACTTCAATTACTACCATTTTAAATGTCAATGTAGTCATTTATAAATGAATTGAACAAGAGTTTGCTGAATATGTGGTGCATTTTCCAGTGTTCTCTTTCTCATCTGCAGGATGCTAATGCTTGTCTATTTTGGTTTGAGGTGCGAGTAGGATTTATAGGAACATCATCTTTCCATACTACCCTGATCACTTCTTCATCTGACTTACATATGCGACCCTTCATACTCTTGCTGCTAATCGGAAGGTCTGTCTAGCCTTCTCATTGCAAAGCAGACCATTTTGAAGGATGAGCCTGGTGATCAACAACTTCTTTCCTCCATCTTCAGAGATGGAACTAATTGTTCCATCCTCATTATTCCCCGAACACTGTTCATCCATCCATAGCAACTGCCACTTTTTTTTAGATCCTCTCTCTGCACTCCAGGCTGATTAACCCTTTTGTTTTTAATCTAAAATATCTACCACTTACATTGATTTAACCAGCTTTGCCTTCATGACTTACAGAAGTTGCCACTGACTGAGCAAATTACAGACATATAAAAGAAGGGATGTCTTTAACCTCCCTCCTGTGAAGACTTCCAGAGGTAGACCGGTCATCTGAGCTGTCATTCCTGGTTTTGTTTGTTGTTGTTGTCTTCCAAATTTATTCAAGAGCGAGCTCCTGCTTACACACATTGCCCAGGATTATTTTCTCTCATAAATGCTATCTAAAAATATGGGCAGTGTGTTGTTCTTAAAGATCTTTAATAAGGGAGGAAGGAAGGAAGGAATAAGAAAAGAAGGAAGGAAGAAAGGAAGGAAAAAAAGAAGAGAAGTGAGGAGAAAGGAAGGAATGAAGAAAGAAGAGTTGGGGTACTGAGAATAAGCTAGAATTCTCCTTCTACCATCTTGCAGTTCCTAGAGGACAGGGCTTGGAATCACCATTGTCTCTGTCTCGCCTAACCATCTATTTATCTATTCATCTATCTATCTATCTATCTATCTATCTATCTATCTATCTATCTATCTATCATCTATCTATCTATCATCTATCTATCATCTGTCATCTATCTATCTATCTATCTCTCTATCTATCTATCTATCTATCTCTCATCTAGCTATCATCTGTCTATCTATCTATCCATCCATCCACTGGGCAGATGTTTATTGAGTCTTCATGCTGTGGCAGGCATTGTGCCAATTCTTGAGAAATGATGAACTTGGATGACAATATGTAAAAGCTCAGGGCATTCTACCACGCCATTAAATGACTCATGTGGAAGTTACCCCGGAGGCCTTAGTCAGAGGTTTGCTTTGCATATTTCCTGTGTATTTATGCGAGGCTTCACAAATAGGTTCTAAAATTGAAGCTGGCCTTGGTGGCACACAGCTATAATTTCAGCATTTGGGAGGTTGAGGCAGGAGAATCACAAGACCAAGGCTGGCCTGGGTTGCACAAGACCCTGTCTCAAGGGGGAAAACAGAAGAAGAATTAAGCTAGATCTTCTCTGCAAGAAACTTAAGATGTAAAAGCAGTTAGAATCCTGTACACAGCGGCATAAAAGAGTTGGTTGTTTACTGGTTTGTGAAAAGGGTCGTCAGCAGGGTAGAGCGAGCCCCTGGACTCTATTTGTTTAGAAGTGGTTGTAGATGGGGCATTGGAGATCTTCAACAAACTCTTTACTACTGCTCCCTTGATGAGTCCTTAAACTCTGTTACTGCTTCTCCCTTGATGATCCCTTCAAACCCTTTCCTACTGCTTCTCCCTCTACCCTAGTGCCTAGCACAGACTTGCCTGGAGAGCTTTTACTGGAGAGTAAAAACTGTTTGCACAGTTGGAAGCCCACACAACTGTATAAGGATCAAGGCCCATGGCCACATTTTATAAGAAATGAATTTGAGGCATGAAGGAAAAGAAAGGACTGGCTTCTGATGTGGCAGATCATTCCAGGTTGAACGGAAACCATTTGCGAAGAGCTGGACTGGGGGAGGTGGGGAGCATGAACTTCTAGGACTTCACTGAACCTGTGTGGCAGAAGTACAGAGAAGGCAGTGGTAGGTAGCCTGGGATGAAGCCAGCACAACAGCAGGGAGCTAAGTCATGTCCGCTCCACTACCTAGACAGTGTTAAATAACACAGAACCCAGCCAAAGACTTCTGCTTGCCTAACACTCGGCCACAGCTGGGCCCTGTCTGAAAGCGATGCATTCTGAACTTGTTTTTGATTTTCAGCTTCACACACACACACACACACACACACACACACACACACTCTCTCTCTTACACACACCCACACAAACTGGGTTACATAAGGGATCACTTGACACGACTACTTTTGTGTGGATTACAAAGTCCTCCAAAGACAAGAAGCTGGCAGTTCCGAGGTGGGTGGCTACTTCTGCTTTAGCTTTGCAATGTCGACAAAAGGGCAAGGCAGCACGAATCTGCTGCAGAGGGCAGACGGCCAGGCCTGAAGACAAAGCTCCAGGAGAGCTTCATGTGGAAAAGCAGAAACAGTATGCAGTCCAAAAACACCTTCCCGTGACTCAGGCCAGGGTGAAGGGTGTTCTATTCTGTTCCCACTACAGGAGGCACCTAGAAGGACCTCATCTCTGCCCCTCCCCTTCAACTTTACAAACAGAAGATGAGTTTTCACACTTATTACAGAAGGAGAGAACTGGCCCGGGAGAGTCTCCGAGCAGGCGGCCAGTTACAGAGGGAAATGTGCATGCAGACAGCGCTCAGAGACCGCCAGGCAGAACAGTGAGGACGAGAAAAAACCAGCAACACATAATCCACAAGTTGTCGAATCTTGGCTCCTGAATGAATTGTATTGTTTCCTTGAAGCAGATTTGTGTTCTTAATTATGCCTTGCTTAATCTAATATTAAAATGAGTTTTCATTTCCAGAGAAAGCACACACCAGCTGGGCAGAGAAAGCAGAGGGTCTCCTGAGAACTTGCTTCCTGGGGGATAGTCAGAAGGGGAGCTGCCTGGAACTGAATATTTTCAGCAATCACGAGAATGGCTTTACCAGCCTCCCAACCTTCCTAATCATGCTGTAGGCACTCACAAACGGGCTCAAGTGAGTTTCCTATACCCAAACCATGCACACAATCATTTCTTGTTTAGGATCATCTCAAAATCCAAATCACATTTTTTATCATATGGGGTGTGGAAAGGAGATCACCATTGAAGTTGCCCGTTGCCTGACCCTGGCAAAGGCAGAATTTGAGGACAGTTTGGTCTACATAGTGATCTCCAGGCTAACCAAGGCTACACAGTGGGATCCTGTCTCAAAATAAAACAAAATAAACTATAATTATCAGTTAACCAGCAAAACTGATAACTCACCACAGTAAGACCCTTGAGGTCGGGAGTTAATTTCTGCCTGTATGTTCTGTGGGTAAGCCCTGCAAGAGGGCCAGATCCACTGTGTAGTGGCAGAATTCCTGGCAAATGGGTTCTAGGCCCTAGGTTAGAGCCCCATAACACACACACACACATATGCACACACGCACGCACACGCACGCGTATGCACACACATGCACGCACGCAAGCACGGACACACATGCGCACGTTTGCACTGACAGGTTAGACCTATGTATTTGCTTTGGACCCTTGCCTTCTAGTTTCATCTCATCATAGAGGTTGTAAGTCAGGTTTATGAAGCTAAAGACAGCCACCAGCCCTGATGTAGAAGCAAGGACAGGAGTAGACAGATCAGGAGTCCAGCTCACGTGCCTCCGTGGCTATCTAGGACTAAGTCCTGCTGCTTCTTGCTCTGTGATGCTGGCCTGTATTAGCCCACCAGTCTTTCCTGTTCCAGCTCCCCAATGGGCCTCTGCTCTCTATTGTGGGTGCCATGTGTTGGGCATCATGAGCCCAACACTGTTGGACCTCATGATCATCTTTTCCATTCTCGGCTTTAACCCTGGTTCATCAGGGGAGTCCTGGTGTCTCACTGAGCCCACTCCCTCTCTTTCATTGCTCAATGCATTCTTTTGTTATCCAGCCCTGGTGGCTCTTTCTCTGTCTACAGCTCCCCAGTCACTGTGTATTCCTGTACAAATGGCAAGGAATGACAAAGATGGCTCCTGTTGGAGGCATTTCATAATTATCACACGGATGAGCCCAGCCTGAGCAGATACCTAGCATCAGGAACTGTGTGAGTGGTGTGCTGACTTGCGGTATCCTGTCAGTATTGACAATGTAGAACTGGATAAATGTGACTTTCATCCCCATGCACCTCCTCTCTAGGACAGCACCCCCAGAAGCCACTGAACTCGCTGAAACAGCTCACGCTTTTGGAGTATCCGTTGCCCACTGAGGTGTATATGTCCATGAACTGAACCTGACAGCAGGCTGCTCGGCTCCCCAGCCAGACAGAAAGACAGTGCCAGCTGCAGGCACCTCTCTCGGGGAGGGGGTTAGCACCTTGATTCCCCCACTGTGCATCAATCAGGTGTTGCTCACACTGACAAGAAGGCTACTCAGATCCACACTTACTTCAGAGAGAGAACCTTCCACCTCCATCAGCTCTCCTGTGGACTGCAGTTCTGCTCAGGCCCCAAGCCAAGAAGGCTACTCAGATCCGTGCTAACTGACTCTCTGGCCAGCTCTCTTTAGAGAGAAAACCTTCCCCCTCCGTCAGGCTGGAGTCCTCGAAGACAACGAATCCCATGTTCTCCCTAGCCAGCTTTCCTGTGGACTGCAGTTCTGCTCGGGCCCCAAGCCTTCTGCAAAATTCTATGGCAGGTGTGGGAGAGGAAACCCTGTTGAGACACAAGAGAATGTGGAGCAGAACTTGACAGGGATGTAGGTGACAGAGAAGGCATGCCACACCCTCACCATGCCACAGGAACAAGCTGGGATAGGGTTAGGTTTGGTTGGGTACACATTGAATAGAGAGGAGGATTTTGATATATTCTGGAGCAACAGAATTGTAGAATCTAGACTTAGAAAAAGAGGACTTTGTGGTTGCTTCAATCGCTTTCCTTTCTCAAACCCACTTCTCAGGCCTTGGCACGTCTGCTATTGGGACAAACTTCTCCTGAAAAAGACTGGGCAAGAAAGATCGTAGGTCCCAAGGCATGTGGAGTCTTTGTGGGTGTTGCTTGTCTTTCTGTTGTTTATAAACCTTTAGAAATGTATAACCTAACAGGCTGAGTGCTACACAAAACCAGGCCCAGGGTCAGATTGGCAGCCCCGGTTTAGAAGACCTAACGAGGCAATGCGTGCAAAACAGCTTGCACAGAATCACACCCAAGAGGCTCTGGTTGAGCAGTGGCTGGGATTGCTCCTGTGTGGAGATGGCATAGCAGCTGAGGAAAGGGGACAGGCGACGACTGGAGATGCGGGCTTGAAAGTCCAGACATAAAGAAAGGCGAATAGAACGTGTGTAAGCTAGAATAATCAATGTGGTCCTCATTGTTTGGTTTGAATCAATGCCAATTACACTGTCAAGCAGGGACTAGGACAAATGGACAGCAATGTATCAGGCCTTGTGTTATGTCCTAAGTCACCCTCGTGCAGAACGGAACTGCCCCTGCAGCCAGTTCCTTCTGACCAGAGCCTCCTGTGATGCTCCAGCGCTGCTGTCTGCAGTGGGCCTCTGCCTCTCACGTTTATTCTCTTCCTAACACATACCCTTTAGCAGCATTTCCTGTCTGGCCCCTGATGACTGCACCCTGAACGGTGTTTAGAGGGGCTCAGAGGACGTTTCAAGCCGGATACCTTCTGTGTTAATTATTTTAATTGTTTGTAGCGAAATACTGACAAACACACTCAAAAGTGGAAGAGGGAAGGGTGTATTTTGGGTCACAGAGTTTCCTCATGACAGGGAAGATACAGTGGCAGAAGCATGAAGCAGTTGGCCACATTGTGCCCTAAGTCAGAAAGCAGAGAGGGCTGGCCCTTCCTCCTTTCTTCTTTCTTATTCAGTCTAGAATTTCAGGCCCTGGGATGGCGTTGCTCAAATCCAGGGTGGTTCTTCTTTCCTCACTTTAAACATTTCTAGAAACACCATCACAGCAAACCCTGGGCTGTGCCTTGTAGGGGGCTACAAGTTAAGTTGGCAACGAAGATTAAACTAACACATCACCCATGTGCCAAGCCTGAACTAGAGAGGAGAACAGAGAGAGGGAGAGAAAGAAAAGGGGAGGGGTAAGGGAGGAAGGGTAAGACAGACAAAGAGGCAGAGAACTCACAATATGGTACCACATACCTCACCATAGCTCATCATGAAGGGTCAGCAGAAAACTACCCAAGAAAACGCTTTTTCTCTGGAAAGCCGTTAAGAAAATGCCAAGAATTATTTTAAAAACACTCAACTTTGATCCTATCCCAGTCTGCCTTGTCCATTTTAAAATCGGCACTGGTTCCCTGCTAGCCACAGAATGAGGTTTAACTTCTGGAATCGAGGCTATGCACAGCTTCTTGGAAGGCGTCCCAGGTATACTGGTCGCTGGGCTGCACAGGCCTTGCTCCTTTGTCTGCTCCATGATGCCAGCTCACACTCCATGCTTACTCTGAAGCGGTGCTGGCAGCACTGTCCCTTACACGGTCTCCTGTCTCGCTCCTCCAAGCCACTGCAATGGCCAGAGTCACTTATTCCTTCCCCTCCTTAGCCTCTGCACGTTGGCTCATGTGTTTTGGTTTTCTTTGTTTTGTTTTGTTTTTGTGCCTAGAAGCCACTGCAACCACTTCTGCGTGGTGTGCAAATCAGAAAAACCCAAAAGTTACTTCTGTTGAGTTCCTTGTTCTTTAAACTTAGGAATGTTTTGCCTTTGTGGTGTGGAGGATGGGAGTCATGGGTCATCTGTTTCATCCCACAGAGCGAACGGATGGAGTTCTGAGTCAGGCTTGTGCGGCCAACCTGTCTGCCTCACCCCGTGGATGTAATCTTAATGAAATTGCTCCAGTCAGTGTTTCCTAAGCACAGCTGCATGTTTGGATTGTCTGAAGCGGTTTTTGTTTGTTTTTAAAAAGAAAACTAATGGCCGGGCCATAGCCCAGACTACATTAGGTGAGGAACACCAAAGGGTGGGCTCAAGTGTCAAAGCCCCCAGGTGGCTCCTTTGTGCAGCCTGACTTGAAAACCTCCATTTAACAGTCTGAGCTGCTCAGAAGATGAAATGCAGAGCTTGCGAAATCTTAGCGAGGTGCTGGGTGTGCGGGGACACACAGGAACGGTCGCTGCTTCGCCCTGCTCAGCTTTCATGGCTTTCTCACACCCAGCAGGTATGGAGTCAGCGCGGAATGCTGACTGCACAAGTGCTATTTGGAGAGGCCCAAGGGAAGGCCCAGCAGGTGCTGCAGAGAGCCTTTGGTAGAAGGAGAGACTGCTTGCTGCAGAGGCGTAGGGTAGGCAGAGGGGCAGGTGTTCTGTCCTGGTTGCTGAGGGAGAGTACTGATGGACACCATCCGTACTGGATTCAGAGCCAACAGTGAACTAAATCCAGGCCAGTGTGCCTTGTATGATCAATCTGCGGCAGGGATTTTTCTCAAAGCCAGCGATTAAATGCATCTTGCAGGGGCATACTTTTACTCCCAGCCTCCTTTGCCTTACTGGGGTAAGCCACTGGCTCGGAGCCCAGCAAGAAGGGACTGAAGAGCTCTTCGAGTCAGCGCTATTAATGAGCTAAATAGCTTGAGAAAGAAACAAGGGAGCAGTAAATTATATTTATAAATTAAGTCATATCAAGCTGGACCAAGTAATTAAACTGTGCACCCGTAATTAAATACTTGTCTAGTGTTTAGGCCTCAAAACTCTTTCTGGTGTGCTCAGCTAGGTTTGACCTCGAAATGGCTGGCAGGCTCTGTGGTGGGCTGATGACTCATGCAGCGGTCTTGGGGCAAGGTTGTGCCAAGGTCACTGAGTGAATGAAGTCTCGAGAATGTGGTCATAGGATGGGGAAGAGCTATAGGGGAGCGATTAGCCTGTGAAGGCCTCAGACGTGCTCACGGGCAGCAGTAGCAGCCTTGAAGATTGCTGAAGGAGGCCCAGGAAGCTGGTGTGGAACCTGTAAGAGGGGACCCAGATACCAGCCCTGCATTTCTTTCCTGTCCTTGCCTTTCTTTGCTGGCCTCACCCAGAGGCGAGGCTGACACCTGTTCTTTGACCACGTCCACCTTTTCTGCCTCTGGCCCCATGTTGTCGGCTCACCCTTCCCTGCTCTCCCCACCTGGCATTTTTATCTTTCAAGATATAGTTCCAAGCGACCTTGCAGAGCCTATTCCTGACTGGCGGATGCAGGTGCTAAGCCTTCCAAGACTCCCAAAGTTACCTTACACGCGTACACACAGATACAAGTCTATACACACTTATAAAAAGGGAAGGACCGTTTAGTTCCCCTGTTCCCCCAACTGAAGCTGCCCTTGCCTGTGAAGAGACCCAGGATCAAGTCAGAGCTATATTAGTAAAAACATGGGAAACCAGGAGTGCTCACTGGAGCTAAGAGGTTAGAGAGGTTTGCTAGGGGTGGAGAAGGGGAAAGAAAGGACGGAGGGGTGTGACAGGGGATCCAGGAGTGCAGGAGAAGAGGATGATGAGGAGGCAAAAGCAGAAGGGGTGAACAGAAAAAGAAGAGTCTAGAAGTGTGGTGTGGGAGGGAAAGATGAGCCAGGAGATAACAGAGTGGATGGGAGGAAAGGCCTTTGGGGTGAGGGTAGATGGGATGGGGAGTAAACCAGGCTGGTGAGAAACAAACCAAGACGTGCAAAGAGGAATCTGAGAGTGGACGCTGTGCGCCTGGCTTAGAAACACCCCAGGAAGGGGGGAGCCTTGGAGACACACCAAGACTGGCAATCTCTTGGTGATGGGTTGTCGTCTACGATGCTGCACTCAGGAAAGGCTGTCTGAGATACTGACCTGCCTCTCTGCCCTCTTGTGTGTGTGTTCTTGGGGGAAGTGCTTTCGCAGCTCCAAATCTCAGTTTCCTTCTATGTTAGTAGGAATACTGCACTCAGAATAGCAGCTCTTAGTGGAGCTAAGCAAGGTCAGTGGATTAAAACATACAATTAGTCCTCATTGTCCGCTATGTTCAGTGACAATGAGGACTACTGAGACATCAAGAACAATGGCAATGGGTTTTTGATCCTACTGCATGTATTGGCTTTGTGGGAGCCTAGGATGTTTGGATGCTCACCTTACGAGACCTGGATGGAGGAGGGTTTTCCTTGGACTTCCCACGGGACGGAGAGCCCTGATTGCTCTTTGGGCTGACGAGGGAGGGGGAATTGATTTGGGGTGGGGGAGGGAAAGGGGAGGCGGAGGTGGGGAAGAGACAGAAATATTTAATAAATAAATAAATTAATTAATTAATTAAAAAAAACATACAATTAGTGTGCGGCACACAGTAACTGCTCCAGTACCAGATATGCCCCTTATATGTATCACCTGATTGGCACCTATGGGCTGATCCTGTGTCATTTCGTTTCCACTCCAGGGAGGGGAATCCCAAGAAGCCCTGAGCATCCCCTTTCCCCTTGAGTGGCAGCTATTAGAATTTTCTGGGGAGGATGCTATATCCCCTTCATTTAGACAGCCCTCTGCCATGTCCATTCTGCCACAGCGTGCTGTTCTTTCCCAGGAGAGAACTCAACAGCAGCTGCATGGCCCTGGGGAGGAGACATGCTCTCTCAAAGCCTCAGTTTACACATGTGTAAGCTTAGAAGGCTCATTCTCTCCCCTGTACAAGTCCCTCCCCCATTTTAATAGTTCATGCCATCACTGAATCTAAGTCAGACAAGGGGGTACTGCAGGAGGCTAAGCTGAAGGAACCTGCTCTGGTGTCCGGGGAACACACTGGTGCTGCCAGGACAGGCTGTCCTCAACGGGAGAAAAACAGTAGGAGAGACACTGAGTGAAAGCTGGACTAAGGGACCGTGGTCGTTAGAGGCCATGAAATGCCACTGGGGGATGCAGGAAAAACAACGGGGCCTTGCAGGAAGCCGTGGTGTGGAGTCATTTACTTCTCCACAGCCTACATTATAGGATGGTCAAGTAAGAAAAAAGCTAGGTGCTAAATGATTTCATCAGACCAGATGTCTTATTGTGTAAGCTCTCTCCCTCCCCAGCCTGCTCAGGCTTAGTGACGTCACCAGAAAGCCCCTGTGTGCTCTGCCTGTGCCTCCATATCATCTAGGTCACAGGAACGAGAACACAGTCTTCCAGATCCCTGAAGGCTCTTTTCTCTGCCTCTCTTCCTCTCTTCTCCCTGCAGACGCATTTCTCTGTAAATACCTCATCTCAGCTCTGAATCACAGATCAAAGCTTTTTCTCCATTCATCTTCTGAAGCTGAACGGTGATTTATAATGTCTGTGGTTTTCACTAATCTGTTTTCAAGTCATCTCCCTTGGAATCAGCAGAAGGCTGCTCACAAGGGCACCTTGGAGCTTCCCCGTGGAGGAACCCACAGGTAGACGAGGCCTTTTCTCATACCCAGCATTAATCTTCGTAAACAACTTGTTTTGATGAAAGTCAGAGGGAGCAATGAAAATCCATGGTTGTCACAAAACCCAACTCGATCCCTTCCTCTCCCCTTCCTGTGCTCTGTGCAGAGGTTGGGCCGTTTCCCTCACAGAGCATGTAGACAGACAGTTCTGGAACCTTCTGGGAATGGGCCATTTGCAGAGCTGTGTGAGAATCCCAAGACAGGGGATTTTGTTTTCTTCTGTCTTGTTTTTCACCTCAAGACCAAGTATTGAAGGCAGTCATTATGTCTGCCTCAACAGCTGTTTTCCTCGGGACTGGCTACCATTTATCTTTAACTTTCATCCTTAGCAGGCATCCTTACCTATTACAGCAGAAAGGGGCCTCTTAGTGGCCACAGGGTCTGGTGCGGCCTGATAGCCCAAAAGCGTGGGATCTAATGGAAGGCATTTGACAGAGTCAAGTCTAGTTCAGCACTGAGCTCCAGTTTAATCTTCTGTCAGGTGATAGACCGATTCGGAAAAGGAGATGTTTAGTATGAGGGAATGAGGGAGGGGGAGGGGAACTTCCTTTCAGGTCAGTGCAGCTTTCCCTGTGAGGTACACCATCCCTCATGTTGTGCCTTTGTTCAAAAAGCTATCTTGAATGTATTGCTTCAATTTTATACATGAAGACGTTGACTTCTGAGAGAGAGGAGTGAGGCTCTGCTAAGGGTGGAGCCTCAGGAGCACACGAGTGTGCACATGCTCACACACTCACTGGGCTAAAGTGTTGATGATCTTGATCCAGGGCTGGTCTTCTGCGGGCAACCACAGCAAGTATAAATTCAGGAGTGCAGCTTCCTGTCATGTCTGGAAGACACTTTTTCAGCAGCCCTCCCATCTCTGGCTCTACTACAATCTTTCCTTTTGTTCTTCCCCCAATAGATGCCCCCAATAAGGCTGGATGGCTCGTGTGTGCTACGTCCATGGGCATATAGGTGTAGGGGACTCAGTATGGGACTCAGTGGGTTTTATAGTTGAAAAATAAGAAAAGTCAGTAAGGGAAGGCGGGGAATATCAAGCAGACGTCTGAGGCAGGAAAAGAGAGTGGATAAGATTTAAGAACATTGCTTCTTCATGGCTCAGCAGACTGCAAAGCAGAGAGCAGGGAATGCTGGGTACATCAGCTTCCTTCCATCTTCACCCTGTAAGTACGGACTCCGTCAGCGGGTGTGCAAGCCGCTCTCAGGGTAGGTCTTCACTCTGCAGTCAACCCCTGGGAATCCTTCCACAGTCAGGTCAAGAAGTGTTTTTCCTACAGAATTCTAAATCCAATCAGGCTGCCAATAGAGACGGCAGTTTTGTTGAGGGTTGTCTAGGGGGAATTACTTGGGGGTCAGCTTTTGACTTCAAACTTGCCAGCCGGGATTCATAGCCCCAGCGCCACCAAAGATGAATGGGACTTTTAGAAGCACTCTGTGCTTTACAGTTAGGTGTGTCTAACCCAGCAGAGGTAGGGAATGGGAGAAGTCGATTTGTTAATGTTGGCATAGCACTTAGCAGAAATATGTGTGGAGCTGACTGAGCTAAACTATGAGATCTTCTCTAAAGTAAAAGGGCAGTGAGCATTATGTATTCCTTCCCACGGAAGACTCTGCATGACGTGATTGGCAGTTGGTTTACATGGAAATCTGGCATGACCACAAGCTACTCAGTCAAACCTTTCTTGTAGAAGCTGAGTTCAACAACACAGTTCCTCCCTATGGTTAGATGCTGTGTGCTACAGTATGTGGAGTCAGGGATGGGGAATTTCCCTTATGCAGAGACAAAAATGTTAGCTGCTAGCGTAAAGCACAGTCACACACATGAAAATAATGGGTGTGGGATAGAAAGGAAAACTGGTGTCATATGAATTTTGATCCATGACAATTGAAACTGTTAACTAACCCTAAACCCACCTGATAAGGTGCTTGGAGAGGTTTCTACAGAATGGAAGAGAAACATTAAAAGCCAAAGGTTGTCCTGTGGCTTTGGAGAGCCTGGACAAGACTGGTGGGGTTGCCAATGTTGATGAAGTTAGCAGGGAGCCTTAAAGAGAAACTCCATGACAGAATGGTTGGTCCTGAACCACAAGGAAGTTCATAGACTAGGACTTCTTAACCTGGTCACAGCGTCACCCAGGGGTCTCCAGGCTCAGGGAGAGACCCTGCCTCAAGGGCTACAGCAATGAGTGACAGCTCAGGAACCCAGATGCCTTCCACGTGTGACTCCATGGGCATGCACGCCTACACAAGTGGGACTATCCACACACAACACACATGCACGCTTTAAAAAGTAAGAATGGGACTTTTAGTTTATCATGGAGTAAAAATCCTTATATTTTTGAAAATTTTAGAGATGCCAGAGGAAGCAGTGGAGATCTTGGCAATCCATCTTTACCTAACCTAGTATCTTAAGCAGGATTTTCTAGATGTTCAGGACTGGAAGATTGGTATATATATTATAAAGGGGACTTGACTTACAAAATAAGCCTTAAGTAGTCCAATAATGGCAATATGCATGCTAAATAGACTGAGAACTCAGCTACCCAGGCTGTGAGGTTGGATAGCCCAGCAGTCCCAGAAGACCTGGAAGACTCTTGGAGAATGGCTTGTCTTCATTTCCTATTGCAAAACTGCAGACGTTGGAGTCTAATGTCAGCTAAGGACATGTCAGCACCGGTGGTGGTGATGGCCATAGACGAAGTTGCTCGGGAGTAAGTGAAGGCAGCATTGCTTTCTTTCCCCTCAGTCCTTTTATGTTTGGGCCACCCTGGAAGGTTTCCCCGCAAAGAGAGGGATCTTCCTGTCTAGGTTAGTTCTTTCTGGTAATGTCCTCATGGGTATTCCCTGAGGTGTGTCTCCTAGGTGGTCCAGAGCCTGTCAAGTTGACAGGAGAGCAATCAGTAGGAGTCAAGAGCAATCCTCAGAGACTGAGACAGCTGAGCAGGTGCTTGCTTCCAAGCCCGAGAAACTGAGTTAGTCCCGGTACTCACACCATGGAAGAAGAGAGCTAATTCCCACAAGTTGTCCTTTGACTTGTGCACATGAACCATATTCTCTCTGCACACCTTCATATATACATAAAAATGTAATAAGAAGTTTAAAAGATTAATCCATTGTATATATTTCAGAAGCAAATACAATAACATCAACTGTAAACTAGTCCACATGGTCACCCTAGTGAACCACTCTCTGGCCTAGCTTTCCTAAGTGTCCTTGTGGATTAGTGACATAACAGCAATCACTGACCATTCCATGCCCCCAGTCAGCTTCAAAGGAATGAGCTGCTGGCCTACATTCCAAGGTAAAGGGGACACGAGCAGTCAGACTTCTTACCTCCATTCCTTTTTGGACAGAGGGAATAGCTGCTTCATGTTGTATAGGCCTCCGGGGTCTGTGGTTTAAAGGCTTTGTTGGAGACATAAAAGCTAGAGCCAGTCTGATCTGGACTGAAATCTCAAGGTCCAAATCAGGAGCAGAAGGAGAGAGAGCACGAACAAGGAACTCAGGACCGCAAGGGGTGCACCCACACACTGAGACAATGGGGATGTTCTATCGGGAACTCACCAAGGCCAGCTGGCCTGGGTTTGAAAAAAGCCCGGGATAAAACCGGTCTTACTGAACATAGTGGACAAGGAGGACTACTGAGACCTCAAGAACAATGGCAATGGGTTTTTGATCCTACTGCACGTACTGGCTTTGTGGGAGCCTAGGCAGTTTGGTTGCTCACCTTACTAGACCTGGATGGAGGTGGGTGGTCCTTGGACTTCCCACAGGGCAGGGAACCCTGATTGCTCTTTGGGCTGACGAGGGAGAGGGACTTGATTGGGGGAGGGGGAGGGAAATGGGAGGCGGTGGTGGGGAAGAGACAGAAATCTTTAATAAATAAATAAATAAACAAAAGGAAACAGAAAAAGAAAAAGCTAGAGCCAGGGTAGTTCCCACTGATGTCCCTAACCCCACATGGGGAAGAATAGCTAAAGTAATCAGACACAGATCACACAGATTGGACTGTAGGTCCTGTGCGTTTATATGAGTCAGAATGCTTTTGGCCTCGACATGTAACCAAACCACAACCGCAAATATGGTAGAAGTGTTTGTCCACACATGGTGAGCTGGAGTGGGCTTCAGTTATGGCATGACTGGAGCTTAACAACATCTTCAAAGGCCTCCATTTTCTTCCTTCTCTCCCCTGCCCCTTAATACTGGCTTTCTCCTCAGAATAGTGCTGAAATGGCTGCTGAATTACCTACCAGCCAGCATTCCAGAGCCATCATCTGTCAGAGGAAGAAAAAAAGATTTTTTTCAGTGTGTGTGTGTGTGTGTGTGTGTGTGTGTGTGCTACATATATAAAGAAAAATGTCCCAGCTGCCTCTTGGCAAATTTCAACCACATATTAAATAGATCAGAAGTGAATAACCTTCCTTCCTTCCTTCCTTCCTTCCTTCCTTCCTTCCTTCCTTCCTTCCTTCCTTCCTTCCTTCCAAGATAAGGTCTCTTTGTGTACCCTAGCTGTCCAGGAATTAGCTCTGTAGACCAGGCTAGCTTCAAACTCATGGCAATCTGCCTGTATCTGCTTCCTAAGTGTTAGAATTGAAAGTGTGAGCCTCCATCATCACCAACAACACAGCCATTTCTAAACAAAGCCTTGCCAAGGGGAGTGAGGCTACTGGGCTTGGCTTATTGACAAATCAGAATCACTGTCTAGAGCTAGGAATGGCAAAATTTTCCCTAAGACACTTGTCTTTGAGAAGGGGAGTGGACATCTGAGCCAAATATCTTTCCTATTCAGAGGAAGGAAGGTTAGGCAATGCTTCTTGGATGGGTGACCAAGTATGTGTGTTTGCCTCATTGCTCACTGCTGTCTGGCACTGGTTTATGCAACCCCAGTAACCGAGAGGGGAAGCAAGTGGCCTTGGTGACCTCTCTTATCATCCTTGCCTTGGGGTTCCCCGACGTGTGTGCCTCTACAAAGTGCCACACAGGCTGGTTATAATCTTACTTTGTGTTTAGGGTAGACCTTCTTCTCTCCACCTCCAGAACTTTTACAGACTTAGTAACCTCACCCAGAAGGTGATTACCATCTTCCATTTATAGAGGTGGCGTGAGGGTCACGCGGCAGCCCCAAGGGTCCAATCTGGAGGCAGAACACTCCTCGCTCCAGGTACTCAGACAGGACTGAGACTAGAGACTCCACCCACCAGTGAGGCTGTGGCTGCAGAGGAACAAAGGCTTCCTTGTGTGGCTGGAGTTTCTGGAGAATGTCAGCTGTGCAGCCCTTTAGGAGAGGTGCTTTGTGATTATACAGAACATAGTGGATTAGCGAGACCAAAGCCAGTTTTGTCTGACTTGGTTCATTCTAGTTCATTCCTTTGCCTTCGGATTCTGCTAAAAAATAGTCAGTCTGCCCTTCTCTGTGCTGACTACTGTCAGAGTGTTGAACATATAGACATGAGTGGACCATAGTTTCTGACCTCAGGTGTCTGGGGGAAACAAGCCACAAGGTTATGATAGTACAAGTGCTTCCCTCCCATCTGCTGGGTGCAGGATCTCCAGAAACAACACCATCTCAAGCTGAGATGTAAGCAACAGAGAGGAGTCTACTATTGTCTGTTTTCAAGAAGCACAGAGCCTCCCTCAATGTGCGGACAGTATCTACAGGACACCTTAAGTCATCTGGGGAAAATATACGTGGTTAGAACTATGGCTAAAAAACCTGCAGGACTTAGCGAGCTTCCCATTAGTGGCTAATGATACACAGGAGTCTTGAGGAGTGATGTGGAATATGTATGTGCCACCATGTCTAATCATATAGCTCATATGTCCCCACCCTGCATCAATGACACACAGGAGTCTCAAGAAGCAATGAAGAATATATATCTCGCATCATGTCTAACCATATAACCCCAACATCCTCACTCTGCCTCTATCTAGATGAGTGATTGTTGGAGACCACAAGACTATACAGTAAATGCACAGGAGACAGATTCATAAAGGCAGACCCACAAGTGGACAACTTATGGGGCACCCATCTTGCAGAGCTGCAGGAATACTTGTCTTTTGGAAAAGTCACTGTCATGTCTGTGGAAACCTTGTAACGCCATGATTTTTCCCTTCGAAATGGGATTCATTCCCAAAAATCTCAGCAGTGTAACTTCTCTGGCATGGGCAACGGAGTGAACTTGTTCTGTTCCCCTACACCATGAGGCTTTGGAGCGATGGCTTTGACTCTTTGTTCTAACAGTCAAATTTACATAGAGTCAATCCCACAAAATTACCTGCTAACAGATCACATGGAAATTTCTATAGAAGACAGGCACTGAGCAGGAAGGTAGCATGCCCAACCATTGCTAACAAACAAATCTGGGCATCCCCAGAGCTGGTTATCACAAAAGAGATTGGATGAGGAGAATGGGGGAATCCAGGATTCAGGGATGTTTAGTAACTTCATCTAACAGTTTGAAATGTCAGGTACTTCCCCTTGAATGGTTGGGCCACTTGTTTCGGAGTGCTGCTTTGTCAGGTTCTCTCTGCCCTCTTTGTGATTCTGATAAGCATATTGTCATTGTCCTTGCCTATGGATTTTCCCAGCTTTGGTTGTAAAAACTAGAAAGCTCATGGAGTTTTTCACTCTTCCTCTCCTCCGCGCCCCCTCGCACGAAAAATAAAGAAGATACAGAGGTAACATCCTTGAGTTAATTTTTTACCCTCAGATCCTCGCCTGGCATAGACATCCTGAGGCTGATACTCAAGGCCCCTGATAAGTGATAAAAACAGAGTGTACTGGGAGTTACAACTGAAAGTGGGGGGTTACAGGCTTCAGAGGGAGGCCTCTGGTTCTGTTCTGAGAAGCACGGGGGTGACTTTCAATGCATATGGGGCGATTTTCATTCTTCAGTGGATACTATGGTCTCCCCAATAATTTGAGTTGGCTGTTTGGGATAAAGATCCTCTTCTTGTAATAAATGAGTGAGCCATGAACCTATAGCTACCTTGCTGGCCAATGAGATGAGAAGGAAAATGTCTCCTACACTGAGACAGAGAAACAGGAAGAGGAAGCCTGCTCGTCTTCCCCTCACCCCTGCTGCCATCTTGCCAGCAGCCTGAAGGTACAGGCAATGCCTCAGTGTTAGAGAAGACGGAAGCCCCCATGATGAGCTTCTGATTAGCGATACCTAGAGCCTGTGCCATCCCTTACTGACAGTGAGCAACTGCTAGTGAACCTTTCGCTTTCTTCTCCTAAAACATTTTCTTCCGCTGGTGCATTTTAGTCTTTTCTACATCAGGGCTCTCAACTTGGACGCACAGAGTGGAGGTCAAGTTGTCCCAGACTAAACTGGTTCAGGCGGCAGGTGGCACATGAATGATGTTCAGGGCAGAACCGTGTCCCATCTGCTTCAGGTAGTGTCAATGGCTGTGGGCTGACATTCTGACGCGTGTGCTTGAGGAGCTAGAGGGGCTGCTGAGGACTCCAGCCAGCAGCTGGGGTACAGGAGGGACAGCACAGGCAGAGGGACACTCCACAGCTCTCACCCACAGTTGACTGCTGTTGGTGCACCCAAGCTCCGCCTATCACCTGAGGAAGAACAACCCCCTCCCCACTTCTCCTTCCTCCACCTTCAATAGACAACTTCTGTCTTAGTGTTTAGTGGCTTCCCTGTTTTGACACCACTCTCAAAAATTGGTTTCAGTTTACTTTTACACATGTCTTGAGGAGTTAGTGCAGAGTTGTGGACACAATTGATTGGCAGTTGTGTATATTAACTTTTTTAAAAAAAATCTTAACTTTTTTTAAGAATATAGTTTAGTAGCTTTAAGTACATTCGCAGTGTTGTGAGGCAATCTCTGGGACAGTCCATCTTCTGTGATGATTAGTTTAATTTGTCAACTTTCCTATGTCATGGGGAGTGTCTGTGAGGGTGTATCCACATGGCCCCAGGATTTGAGTCTGTGGATTCAATTGACTGTACTTCCTCACTAGTGGCCTTAACAGAGCAAGGAGAGAAAGGGCTTCTCTCCCTGCCTGCCTGCTCCATCTGGGACATTGGACTTCCATCTTTGGATTGGATTTCAAGATATCAGCTCCCCTGTTTCTCAGGCCTTTGGATTCAGACTAGAATTGCACCAGTGACATTCTTGGATCTCATAGCATCGGAGAGCTTATGGGACTTCATAACCTCTGTAATTACACAAGTCAATCTCCATCATACAAACAGAAATGTGACTGAAGGATTGGGATTTTCTCAAAGTAACTTTTTCTTGAAAAAAGTTATTTCATGCTTCATAATAGAGAAATGGTGTGTGTGTGTATACACATACATAATATACACATGCATCTCCTTTTAGTATTGTTTCTTTGGAGAACTGTGGCTTTTAATACATGTTCCTGAACTGGAGCTCGATACTGACTAACCAATCCCCTTCCCTCTGTCTCCTGCTCTTGTTAACAACCGTCATACAGTGGTCACTATGATTGTTAACAACCATTCCACATTGATCACATGATTGTTAACGATCATCCCACACTGGTCACTATGATTGTTAACAGCCATCCTACACTGGTCACTATGATTGTTAACAACCATCCCACACTGGTCACTATGATTGTTAACAGCCATCCCACACTGGTCATTAGATTTTACTGCTACATTCAATTTATACAGTGGGTCTGTAGAGTGATTACTGTCAGCGACTGCCCCCTTCACACAAGCAGCCAAAGCTTGTGCTTACATCCCTCAGCACAGCACCCATGGTGCAGCATGTGGAATGAATCCTAGAGACTGCCGGCTGCCTTTCTCTCTTGGCTACTGGACACTTGCACCACCCTAGCCAACTGGTGTTTGGATTTCTAATTCTATAGCCCATGTTATGCTCTATTGTAGTCATGGAAAAGGAATGCCCAAAAGAGTCTTCTACTTTGTAAGTTTAAGTCTGTTAATGTTTCTTCAATGGAAAAATATGTTTTTGAAAGAAGGAACAAGGGCTAGAGAGATGGCTCAGCAGTTAAGAGGACTGGCTGCTCTCCCTAGAGGGCCTGAGTTCAATTCCCAGCAACACTGTAATGAGATCTGGCATGCAGGCATACATGCAGACAGAACACTGTATACATAATAAATAAATCTTTAAAACAAAAGAAAGTAGGAACAAAAGGCCAATACCCATGTGTTCTACATATAGCTAAATAAATACATGATATAAAAATTAAATACTTTTAGCTATGTGACTGTTCCGTCTTAGCCTTACTTTGTAGGTATGTGTAGCACAATTAATAAAATTTTAGAGACAGATATTGGGGTTCAGCCTGAAGACGAGAAAAGCAAAGCAGCCAGTCACTGGCTTTTACCTCGACCTTAGTCTGAAATGGCAATACTGCCTCCATGAATCTCAGAATGAGACTCTGTCTGAGCGATGTCTCCTCCTGTTATAATTTTCTCTAGTTCTGGGATTAAGGGTTCACACCACTACCACCTGGTTTCTGTGGCAAATTAGTGTGGCTACTGGGATTAAAGGTGTGTGTTATCTCTGCCTGGTGTGTACGACTGGCCAGTGTGGCTGTTCTACTTTTCTGATCTTCAGGCAAGCTCTATTTATTAAAATACAAATGAAATGCCATTACAGTTATGAACCTGAGGAAATATAAGCACATTTTTAAAATTATTTTTTTCTGATCCATATAAGGTGATGTAAGCTCACCATTAAAAAAAATGTAAAAACAGCAATAAAAGCCATAATTTAATGAGGCTGTATTCTGTGCAGGATACTACCCTGGGCTTTAAGGTTGTTGTAATGTGTAGACTTCACAGTGAGCATTTGTGATACTTCAGGTAGGCTATGGACAATCAAGAAGGCTTCTCTCCAGAACCTTCCTGTGCATTTCAACCTCTACCACAGGTATTGATCTCCTCAGCCAGGACAGGGAGCTGTCTCAAATGCAAGTGCTCAGTACACAGAGTGACCACAGCCACTCTGTGGATTCTCTTTTGACCCAAGACTCGTTTAAGACTGCTCTGCTGCCCGGACTCTAAGCTGCAAAGTGTCCAGGATAGTTGAGAAAAGAACTACGGTCTTGTCTCATCATTGGCCGTTCGTTCTGGGGCAGGCAATAGCATTCTAGAAGAACCTAAGCCAACCATGCATTTCTGGATAGCATTGAGTTTCCTCTGTTCTCGTGCCAAGCAGCATGACCAAGGGCAGACAACAGAGTCCTAATGGTTCCAAGAAGCTGAACTCCCAGCTCCTGACCTCAAAATTCCTCCCACCCATTTCACCTCAGAGGTTCGTGAGCTGTTGGCAAATCTATGTCCCTGTAATTTACTTGTCTTTACTTTTATTTAAAAACATTTCCAGTTTACAGATGGAGAAACCTAAAGAGCCATGACACTCTGTTCCGGGGCTGACATTTGGTAGGAGAGCCAGGCACGGTGAGTGTAGCTGTCTTGATGGAAAGGAGGAGGATGAGGTCTGGGCTTGGCCAGGTTCCTCTTCCTTCCTGAGTTTCATGTTTTGCATACGGAGCTGGGAGGGTTGTTGTAAAGATTAGAATTTAATATAGGCAAAGCCTTGAGTACAAAGCTTGGGTCCTGGTGGGTGGTCTCTGGCTGCTTGTGGGGATAGTGGGTGGCCAGATGCCAAAACCTTTGATCTTTCCCTGGAACAATACCCTTCCCACAACATGGAAAATGACAGTGGGCAGAGAAAGAAAGAGGTGGAGCTCACCCATAGCTGCAGTCCCCAGGACCAAATGCCTTCACCAATGTGCTTGTCCATCCTCGGGGCTTTAGGTCAGTCTTTCTGTGAACTGTGTCCCTACTGGTTGTGCCCACACAGGATATGCTACTTACTATGAGCCCTTTATGCATCTCGTCTTATCCTAGGGTGGACTTTAATGTCTCCTTTGGGCCAGTCCTAGGTGCTTGGAGCCCTGTGTGGGAACAGCCTTTTGGGAATTGTGGGCCTCCCTTCTGTAGCCACAGGGGCTTGCTGCTTGACCCCTCTGTTAGTTAGCGTTTCCTCTCTCTCTTCCCCTCCCTCCCTCCCTCCCTCCCTCCCTCCCT
>NW_026068013.1:5861690-5867853 GCF_014885135.2 Alexandromys fortis | reverse complement strand
GAGTCGCCATGATTCTCCCGCTCCAGACAGATGCAGGTTAAGATCCTCCCTGGTAAGCCAGCTCGTGGGCTACACAGAATATTAGAAATGGGTTAGAACAATATGTAAGAGCTAGCCAATAAGAAACTGGAACTAGCCGGGCCAGGCAGTGTTTGAAAGAATACAGTTTCCATGTAATTATTTCTGGGCATAAGCTAGCCATGCGGGCGGCCGGGTGCCGGGGACGCAGCCCTGCCGCTCCTACTTCAACACCTCCCTGCCAGTTTCTCTGTCGAACTCCTGATATTTTTGTCTCTATCTCCATGTACTGGGACTATACCACGTCCTGCAAGGTATTTTTTCATATGCTCCTGCACTTTCTTTCTCACTTCCAGGTCTTGCAGATGCTGCTTTGACCACTGGGATACCACTCTTCCTCTTTCTTCTGCTAAATATCATCTTATTTATTCTTCTTCCAAGTTAATGCCGCATCTTCTTGAGTCCCAGTAAACCTCCCTACCTTCCTGGTTTTGCCTTCGCTGGGTTTTTCTGAGATTATGGGCTTCTTTTTCCTTCTACCATGCTGTACACTCTGTAAAGGTAGAGATTTGACACTATTTATTTTTCTTCCTTCTCAATGTTTTGTCTTTAATGAGAACATATCAAGTATGGGCCTCTTCTAATCCATTCTCCCTGTGTTAGCTGGCATGATGTTCAGAACATAGCAGAGGTCATGTTGCCCACTGCCTTACATTCTCCAGAGACTACTCTGTGCTTAGAATAAAATCCACTGATGTTGGATATGTGTCCAGACCTGCTCCAAACTGCTTGGCTTCTTGGCATTCACGGAGCAGCTTTCTGCTCTAGGGCCTTGTGCTAGCCTTCCTCTCTGCCTTGAGTGATTTCCCCTTTAGAGTCCTCGTCCTTCTGCTGCCTGGATCTCGGCATCTATGGACTTTGCCAGCCTGGATGGCTTCTCTAACATCTCCGGAGTTAGTCCTCCTTCTGTTCCTCTGTTCCACCCTCTCTCTCACCAGGTCCCTACTGGCCTGAGCTTGGTATGTAGACTACACTGGGTTCACATTTGCAGAATCCTTCTGCCTTAGGCTCTGCAATGCTGGGATGACAGGCCTTTGCCACCACACCACCTCCTGCATGCATTTTTAACACAGCCTTTAATAGTTTATCTTGTGAAAAAGAAAAAAAAAGGAAGAGGAAAGACAAAAAGAAAAGAAAGAAAAGAAAAAATAGTTTCTAAGATGGATAGCACATATCATAGATTATGAAATCCACTTAAATTATACAAATTGGTGGTTTTCACAGTATGTGCAGAGCTGCATGACCCCTGCAAGGGCCTAATTTTAGAACATATTTATCACCCAGGAAGTAGGGCGGTCCATGTCTCCCTGGCTACCCATTCCAGCACCTGGGATCTGCTAAGTTGCTTTCTGCCAGTATAAATTTGTCTGTTCTGTATTTTGCAGAGACAGAACTGTGAAGCCTGTGGTCTTGCGGAAGGGGCGTCTTTCCCTTGGGACACTGTTCTGTGAGGTCATTCACACTGAGGTATGAATCAGCACAAAGTCTCCCCGTATCATATGTGGTTCCCCTCGCATTGGATACACCCCAACTCATGTCCCTTTTTAAAATTTTTGTCTTCTGGCCTTTCTATGAGAGAGCAGAGCCTTGGTGCTCATCTGTATCATTCTCTTAATAAACCCACATGTGTTTTTGAGACGTGCTGGGTCCCTGGCATGCCAGGGAATATGCTGAAGGTAGGACAGGCTGAAGGCAAGAGAAACAGCCTTCTCTTCCCAGGGCTGGGTCCAGTGTGTGACAGAGCAGGAAAGACAGTGGTGGCATCAGACGGCCCCTACAGTGGCAGTGTGTCCTCATCCATCCACTTCAGACTTCTCCCCCAGGCTCACAAAGTCACCATGCCAGGGGAAGTGACACACAGAAGGGCTGTAGAGAGAGCCTCAGACCCAGGTACCTGGGCCCAGCTCATCCCTCCATCTTGATGCCTCCCTGGGATCATCTCAGGTTAAATGAGACAATAAACTGCCTTGTTGCTGTTACCAGCTTTCTTGGCTTCCTGGAACTTGATAGAGAGACCTCTAATGAATATACGCGTCTACTCACCTAACTGGTTCAGACACAGCAGCAAGTAAGATTTGTTCAGGGCTCCTCTGATGAGAAGGGACTCCCACACTCAGCGTTTCCTTCTGTTTTCTTCCAAGAGGACAGTGTCACAAAACCAATTTTGAACATGAGGAAAGCAAAGACAGCTAACAATATTCTTGAGGTCACCCAGCTTGAAAATTGGACATCTGGGCCTGGGAACCAGGTCCCCGGCTGCTACTGCTGTGCTCTTAGCCTGTCCCCTGTCCCCGGGAGAAAAGGTGCCATTAGCTCCTGATGCCCCCATCCTCACAGTGCCTGATGTGTGTGCTGACTGATGGCCTGCATGGAACCAGGTTAGCGGCTGAAACAGGAAATCCCTACAGGAGACATTTTTTATGCTTGTGCATCTGGTGGCTTGAGACACTGAAGAACAGTGGAGGGGAAGCCAGGCAGGGTGCCATCAGGTGCTCAGCATGTCGGGAGTCGGACTGAAGAGAACAGCAAAGACCTTGCCCTCCAGCCCAGGCTCTTCCTGCTTTCGTCCCAGCTCCTTCCTGAGCATGTTTTCATGATATTTGGTCCCAATGGAGGAACCAGCACAACTCATCAGGGACTTTTTCTGTGTTCTGGGTGATGCCCAGGTTTCCTGGTGCTGTGTGCTGGTCATAGAGCACAAGAGAAGACAGAGAAGAGGCCAAAGTCCCATCTCATCTGCTGCATCTCACAAACCTGATCTGCACGTTCTAAAGGGCTCGCTCCATTCTGGTCACTGCCCCGTCACTGTGATCTGTTCACCCCATAGACTGGATTGTTCTTTTTGTCTCTCTGGCGAAAACTCTTACCCATCCTTCACAGCCCAGCTCAAATACCAGCTCCTCTGAGATGTTCCCTAAGGAGCATGCAGCTGTGGTTGGAACATCTCAATATTGCCTTTGCTTTCTCTGAGTCTGTCACCTCCATGTTTCCTCATCAAGTTCCAGTTCCCCAGCAGCCTGGCTTTGTCTGTGGATTCTGTTTCCCAACCCGCTGGCCAGCATGGGTATACTCCTTAATGCTCAACACACGCTGGTATTTCTTGAGTGGAGCACTCCTGACCTGGAATGAAGGCTTTGAGGGTGGGCGAACAGCTCACACATTCTAGCACATTCAAGAGAGATTCTTGACATTTTCTCTCCAAAGGTCTCCTTGAGCTTTCATGTTTGACTGATGAGTTCAGCAAATCAATGGTAGCACCGTTGTGTTTTTGTTTGCTTTCAAAGGCCCTGTGAGCTGACAGCCATGCTCACAGAAAGACTCTAGTAGAAAGAAAAGCACCCTCGTGGGCTTACTTTCTCCACGGCTGTCTCGCAGCCTCAGTCATCAGGGTTTCTCTTTGGTCTTCATTTTTGACTATCCACAATGAGGAAAGTGGTACCCAAGGTGGTTATATTCATTTACTGGAGCAACTGTAACAGAGTACCAGAAAATGGGTGACTTAATAGATTTAGAGTCATCCTGGTCTTAGAGACATTGATTCTGAAGGAAAGATGTTAGGGCTTCTCCAGGAAGCTAACTGCTACTAGCTTCCTGTCAGTCATTGGCATCTCTTTGTTGGTAGAAACATCACACTGATTCGTGACTTCAGGCCCATGTGGTGTTCATTCTTCACCTTGTCTGTTGGTTTCTGATTCTCTTTCTTATAAGGCACCAATATATTAGACCAGTGGCCTTATTTTATATGATTATGCTTGTAAAAAGCCTGTCTCCAGATAAGGTGCCATTCTTAGGAACTATGGATTGGGGTGTTGATGTGATCTTTAAAGTGACTGTGAGTCGCTAAACCAAGCCCAGCGTCCCCTAGGCCATCCCCTAGGCCATCCCCTAGGCTGTCTGGCAGAAACATTGGGACTGGGTGAATTTCCATAAGTCTCTATTCTGCTTGGGGCCCCTACCCCAGTGCCAGCAGAGCTTCTTTGTGCTCCTGGGGAGTCTCCTGGGACAGATGCTAAGAATGTTCCAGGACATAAAGCTGAGTTCTATGAATACCTCCCAATTCAGAGGAACAAGAGACAGAGAGGGAACTACAGAGGGGCATCTAAGCAGCTTTTCCACAAAGGTAATGAAACTCATACCCTTAAAGCTTGTATGATTTTTCAAGGTCTCCATTTAATGTGTGTTCTGTCCTTAAATCCAAGCTCGTTCTGTAAGCGCCGTGAACAGTAATTGCTGTGAACAGCGCTCCTCGGGTCCTGGCTTGACCTTGCTCCTGTGGAACGGTTGGGACAGTGCTTGTTGGTTCAAGTGGTGTCTAAAGCCTTCTACCTCCCCTCAATGCAGGCAGCCCTCCATATCTCTGGGATCCTCATTCGTAAATCCAGCTGAGTGCGGATCAAAACCACCTGAAAACTGCATCTGTAGTGAATGTGCACAGGCTCTGGTCACTCCTCCATAGACAACGTGACAACTGTTCACCCCATGGTCTTGGGTGTCACCAGCCGCCTAGAGATGATAGTGTACAAGAGGACATGCTTTCGGGGTGGCCCACCTTGGGTATTGGCACAAGACCTTGTCATCTACAAGTATACAAGGCTACATTCATCTCTGTCCTGGAGTCAGTACCCCATGGGGCTGCAGGTTGTACCTGCCTAGCTAGCACTATAGGTTTTATATAGCTGCAATTACCTTTTCGGGTAAACCCCTTGGGCATTTGTGGACTTGTGTATCGTTGGGGACCTGGCACCAGTCTTTCTTACTCAGGAAGGAAAATGCTCACCTAGGCTTGCATAAGTAAAAAGCACAGATTGCATGTTCCTTCCCGTGTCAGGAGTAATTCCTGTCCCCAGTGTGCCCCGTCAGATTGCATGTTCCTTCCCATGTCAGGAGTAATTCCTGTCCCCAGTTTGCCCCGTCTACACATGCATGGCAGCTTCGAGTCTTAAAAGGCTGTCTGTTTACAGTCCCCTGAGAAGCACAGACTCCAGGCTCAGGACACACAGGAGCCAGAGTGAGGAGGTTGCGGGAAGTTACAGATTTGCTTCCAGGTGGCCCTTGCTTCAGGGATGAGGTGACACTGGCTGAGAGCAGGGTAGCCAGCCTGCGTGACAGTTTGGCCCCTCCCCTACAAGCAGTAGCAGGTGTGCTAGCTAATGGTCTGAGAACAACCTCCCCGAGAGAAACACACCCTCAGTTGGCTTCCGCTCTCTGAGCCGCCCTGCTCTCCTCTCCTCTCGAGTCGCCGAGGGCCAGTTGGCTCTTCATTTAACCTGCAGTGATGGTGTTGGCCGAGAGCTGCTGTTGATCAACATGTCAACTATCTCATTTCTGAAAGACGTTGTATGTATGTTGTGTGCTTTCCACAAAGTACACAGCGTCTATTTGAATTTTCCTTTCTCCTGTGTGAGATTTGTTAGTACCCTGTAAACAGCATAACTGCTGTGCTCTTGAGAAACAGTGTCTCATTGGCCTGGGACTCACCAAGCAGGCTGGCCTAGATGGCTCGCAAGCACCTGGGACCCACTCGCCTCTACCTCTGTGCCCCTGGGATTACAGCCATGGGCCATGAGACCCAGCTATTTTTCACATGGGTCCTGGGAGACTGAGCGCAGGTCCCCATGCTTGCACAACAAACATGCTGCCAACTGAGCGATCACCTTTGTTCCTGAAGAGAGTTTTGATCTTAGTAGATTGCAGGAGCTATTTATAAGATTGTAAGGGACCTCAGACTCCAAGAGAAGAAGGAAGAGGAAGGCTGATATTGTTGAAATAAGAGCGGCGGGGCTGCGTCCCCAACACCCCAGCCGCTTGGCTAGCTCACGCCCGAAATAACAACACACAAACTGTATTCATTTAAAGAACTGCTTGGCCCATGAACTCTAGCCCTTACAGGCTAATTCTCGCACCTGGGTAAGCACCCCAAGGTGCGCTTACCGGGAAGATTCTAGCCTATGTCCATCCTGTGTTGGAGCTGCCTGGGAGAGCTGAGCATGGCGTCTCTGCTCCCGAGCTGTTGGCTCTCTCTCCGGAAGCAGAGCAGAGTCTGACCTCACTTCCTCTTCCGCCCAGAATTCTATTCTGTTTACTC
>NW_026068013.1:5842338-5859671 GCF_014885135.2 Alexandromys fortis | reverse complement strand
ACACCATTTAAGTATTTTGTGGCAGGACCTCTTAATGAGCTGCAGGGTTTTGCAGCTGAAGCTGAGTCAGGAAGCCTCTCTTAGATGAGAGTGCTTGCTTGCTTCTAACAAGCAGAGGAGACCCGAGAAACTGCTGCTACCAAGAAAACATGCTTTACTCTTTCCCAAGCTTTTTCAGGCTTTTTGTGGATTCAGTTAGCCACACATTGGGCGCCATGATATTTGAGGCATTTCAACTGTAATATTATATGCTTGACGACTGGATGTAGGTCCTCTGAACATACAATTATTCTACACAAGGCCTCCAACAGGACAGTTCATGGCTCCAAGCCTGGTTTACTTCTATAAAACAAGAGGATAATAGCATGTGCCCTCTACCTGCCGCTGCCGGGGTGTCTGAGGACAAGTCAGCGTCTGTGCTGTGCTTTGAAACTGCAGGATGAACGGTGTGAACAGACTACAAAGCACTCGGAGATTGGCATCTCTTCCGAGCCTCTCTGGACATGGTAGAAGAAGGGTGGGCAGGGAAAGAGAGAGGCAAAGGTCTGTGGGCTGCTGCCCCGGAGGAAACCAGTGCTTAAGATGACCAGATGTCCTCCCTCGTTGACTGAAGGGTGTGGGAACTGATTTTTTTTTTAAAAAGTGAGTTTCCCACTTTGGTCTTGGGAGCTGAGGGGATCAGCCCTGCTCTGCCGTGCTTCCCCGGATATGCTACTTCTCCTTCCCTGCTTTGGGGTGACTGTCTCTAAGCAGAAGCTGAGAGACACTGTTGTCAGAGTCCAGTCAGCCAAACATAACTCCTTCATGCTCACCCAAGTTTCTTGCCCCACCTTCTATGACAAACCTTTTTTAAAAAACTAAAACATTTACATATTCAAAGCATTTTCATTGTATTGTTTCAAGCAGAATTAATTTTAGTTTTTTTTCCCACTCATTTCCCCTCTCCCCACAATCTCCTTCCCACCTTGACGTCATGTGTCCGTTTGCCCTGCTCCCTGCTTCAGCGTCTCTTTCCATGCTCTCTTGGTCTCTTCAGCTTTGCCCACATCTACTGTCATTCCATACACATGCCAAAGGAGGATCTACACAGGAAAGAGAATGTGGTTCTTGTCTTTCTGAGTGTGAGCCACCTCAATATTATACTTTCCAGTTCCACTACGTTCTCCTGTTTCCGTTTCCTTTCCAGGATAGCTGAATGCAGTCCCATTGTGTATGTATGCTGTATTTTCATTGTGTATGTATGCTATATTTTCATTGCCCGTGCCTCTGTTAATGGACGCCTAGGCTGACCCCATCTCCTCACTGGTGCGAATCAAGCAGCAGTAAACACGGTGTGCACACATCTCTGCGGTAGGCTGTGGAGGCCTTTGGGTGTATGCCCAGGGGTGGTAAGGCTGGGTCATGTTCTAGTTTGATTTCTAATTACAAACATACTGCTAGTTTCCATAAGGACTTGCACCGGTTTGCATTCCTGCTAGCGGTGAGCTAGAGGTCCCCTGTCCCGCATCTCCGCCGACATCGTTGTCAGTGTTCTTGGTGATGCCCATTCTGACTGGGATGAGGTAAAATCTCATGTAGTTTTATTTTGCATTTCCCTGAACAATTGCTGAGATCAGGCTACGCCCTGTTCTAAGTTGCTTCGTGTTGTATAAAACAGAGGTTTTTAAGGCTGTGCTATTGCTCAGGAGACTCCATTGTGAGGGAAGGGGCTGACTGTGTGTGTCTGTGTGTGTGTGTCTGTGTGTGTGTGTCTCTCTCTCTGTGTCTCTGTGTATGTCTCTCTGTGTGTGTCTCTGTGTGTGTACATCTGCATCCAGATTTCCTATCCAACATGTATCATACTGAGTGAAGATCCACTGAAACTTAGTTACCTCTTCAGAGATAGATTTCCAAAATCTTAGTATTGGGTGTAAGTTCTTCCGGATACAAACTTTGAGGGTGCAAAACTCAGCATAAACATTGTAAGAGGCAGAGAAGAATTTTTAATTTTTGACTTAAAAATATTTACATTTGTTTGTGTAAGCCCAGGGACACTATGGCAGGAAGGGTGCATCACTTTTATCAAGAATTAATGTCTTGGGACTCTCTGAAACCTTACAAGGATGGAGTCCTGTTTATATTTTATGCCTCAATATAATTTCTATTTCCCCTCTGATTTTATAAACTAAAGCGTGGTGGTAGCATGACTTTTTAAAGGTTCTGATTTTTAAAAATACAATAAAAAGGCATTTAAAAGAAACTTTATGGAAAATTTAGGGAGATATCAAAGACAAAATTGGACAAATGGAAAATATTTGAGTCTATTAACAAGCTAAGGGAGAAAATAAGGAGACTGTTGCTCATTCTATAAAATAAAGGCTGTTTCTGATTCAAATGGAGCGACAGGGCGTGGAGAGTGTTTCATCTGAGTAAGGAAAACCGTCGATGGTTTTCCTTTAGAATGGACTATTTTCCAGCCACAGAGAGCATCAGTCCTTAAACAGCATTGACTCTGCCTCTCGGAAGTTAGGCTGTGTGGCTCTGAAGTTAACCAGACTTTAAGCCAGATATTTAGCAGCTGTTACTTTACCTCCAGTGGAGAGGAGGGACTTCTGTGAGAGCTGAGAAGAGGCTGTAGCCCTGCTTCTCCCTGGTAATCTTGGCTCCGGAGGATGTGTGTTGGCGAAACTGCTGGAGCAGGAATGGAGCCAGTCACCGTAGGTGGAGGGACATCAAATATCAAAGCCAGCCTAGGCTGGTCAAGACTCTAAGCTGAGTTTACACAGTGGATCTATCTTCTACCCAATTTGATTATTTCAAGTCCTGGTGACCACTCCTGAGGTGGTAGACCCTAAAGTTGGACTGAAGCAGGTGACTGACCAAGCCACAGGAGAGGAAGGATGGAAGGCCTTCCAGAGGACGCTGATGCAGGAGGTGACATGGTCTAGGGCCTCAACACAGACGGCCACGGTGGGAATTCTGTTCCAGTTGGAGAAAAATTCTTAAGCAAATGATAATTCTTATAGGTTCCAGGGAGCCTCCTGAGACTGAGATCACTCCCTCAGGGACCCAGATCTTGCAGACCGTGTGAAACCCACCTATATCTCCTTCTACATGTTCTCCTACATAGGGTTTTAAAAAAAAAGGTTTATTTCTTTTATTTTATGTGCTAATGTTTTTTCTGCTTGTATGTTTGTGAACCATGTATGTGCTGTGCGTCCACAAAAGTCAGGAGAGGGTGTCAGATCCCACAGAACTGGAGTTACAGTTGGTCACTTGTGAACGACTGTGTGGGTGCTGGGAACTAAACCCAGGCATCCACAAGAACAGCCAGTGTTCTTAACTGCTGAGCTATCTTTCCAGCCTTCCACTCTCCTCTGCCCCATCCTTCCATTTTGCAGTTTGATTGCTTTTAGAAAATTCTAACCTGCAGTGATATTATGATTTCAACCTAACTTTGGGAAATTATATGCAAAAAAAAAAAAGGATTTTGATGAATCTGTTATGAACAGAGTAGGAAAACCGGGCTAAACACATGTATTGATAAGTTCTTCAAGAATTAGCTTTTAAGAGAGGAGCGAGCTTTGTAAGCAGCATGAAGTGTTTGCACGTATCGGTGTGCTCAGGGAAGCTGGGCAGCGTTGGCATTGTTTCCTTGTTCTCATTGCTTCGCACAGCATATCTTCAAGGACAGCACCAAGCCCAACTTCACCGCAGACCACGTCTGACTCAGTACACACTGAAAAATAACAAAAGCCCCTGTAAGAACTGTTTCTATTATCTTTAACTCAATAAGAGGCAAAAAAAGTTGGAAAGATATTTATGCTGGGGTACATAAAACTCAAGCTGCCTGATGTTTTCAGAGTCTCCATGAGAGGCGATATTAGGTCTGGGGAAAGCTGAAGTCACGGGACACAAACAGACAAGCTGTCTTTCTCCTGGAGCGTCCTCTGAGCTGTGGAGAGGTGAGGTGAGACGGTCACGTTCCGGCCGTCTTCAGATTGTCGGCCTTTGCTGAAACAGGACAGCAGCATGGTGTCATTGCTCTGCCCATACACCAGGGTGGGCCACGTTCGCCCCCACAGTCCTGTTTACTCTGCCCAAGGAGCTGGACTCCCAACCCCCAGCCCCACGCTAAAGGTATTCATCATCTTCAGGCACTGTGATTATTGACCAGAAAAAAAAATAATAATAGTGGCTCTGGCAGCCAGCCAGGACGGCTCCCCAGCTAACTCCTCCACTTTGCATCTGTGCTCTGACCTCTTTAGCGCACCGAGTTGCCATGTGCGTTTTCTCTTCAGGCTGTAAAAAACAAAAATACTCTCTCTCTCTCTCTCTCTCTCTCTCTCTCTCTCTCTCTCTCTCTCTCTCTCTCTCTCTCCAGAGAGCTTAACAGAAAACAAGTCTGTGCTTGTGGGAGCCTGGGCCGGCCAGGGAAGCAAGGCTGTGGTGGCTGCTGGCCATGGGCTTTCTCTTTTCTACCCTGCCAGATGGTTTCCACCTCCATCTCAGTTCCAGAATGCACCCAGGCAGGGCTAGCAGCCTGCCTACCCAAGCGGCATCTGTGTTTCTAGGAAGGCAGTCTTTGGCACCTCCCTTCTCCTCCTTCTTACTCCTAAAAGCCTATACCAAGGCACCCCTGCTTTTTCAGAGGTCTTAATGTAAGCTTCTAAGAAAGCAAATACTCACAAGAGAAGGGACCCTCACAGTCTCGATCCATGCATCATTTTTGCTTACAGCAATTCCAGAGAACACGCTAAGTCACTTGGCTTTCTGAGCATAAGATTAGCAACACTTCCACTCCTGGCTGTGGTAATGGTTCTGGGTGCTCTGTGGGGGCCATGTGAACTGAGGCTTTTAGGCCTGTCTCCTCACTTCCCAGAGTAGCTCTGGTCTCCCTGCCTACAACATTCAGAGCTGCTGCATTTGCTGAGCTGTCAGTCCCGTGGAATAACACGGAAACTGTCACCTCCGTGAACAAAGTGTGCCCTAGGGACCGCTTGCAGAATGAATGAATGAATGAATGGTGTGTCCCGTGAGCCCTCCCTCATTCAGAACAGCTTCTGACAGTTCCTCGGCAGGTTGACCAAACCCTGACAATGGCACAGGCTCCTTCTTCCTAACTTGAGGGTCGTCCTTCATCCCCTGTCTTCACAGCGGGTTCTGGTCCTTTGCATCCCTCTGCGGACTGAGCCAAGACAGCTGCTTTTCCACTCTGGTCCCTTCCCAGTTGAGTCCCTGCTTTTATCCTCCCAAACCTCTCTACCTGGCTCGGAGCCAGGGAGCCTCTCACTCACACGCAGAGTTTCCATGACAGTAAACAGACTAAAAAACTCAGAACTTCTCCACCTCCAAAGAATATTTCCAACTCCATTGTGCCTTGCAGCATTCTCCCCACACCCCACTCTAACACAGGCCTGTGGAAGGTCAATGACTCCTTTAGAAATAAAGGCAGTGGTGGCCGGGTGCCCGGCTTGAACCTGCTGACGGTGCAGTTCTCTGCAGCCAGCCCCCTGCTCTCCGCTGAAGCCTCACAGCGATTTTTCTCTAAGGTCTGCAATCTATTATAATACAGTTAACTGCCACATTCAAATGTAAAAACAGATCCTTGGATCAACACCCTATAAAAAGCCAAGAAAAATGTGGTAGTGTTCTTTCCTGGCTTGAGCCAAGAGCTTTGCAAGGGAAGAATCCTAGGCCAGAGGCAGCCAGGTGCCCAAGCCGGTTCCCTGTAACTCTAGCAGGAGTCCCCGCAAACTGCAGTACTTCCAGGCAATGGCACCCTCCCTGGTTAGATGAGGAGCGAGAACCGCCATCGGAGCAGTCACCGAAATACTGTTAGCCAATGCAAGGTGCCTTTAAGCAAATTTATTCTGTCCAGTTCCCTGCTTGATCCCAGCCTGGACCAGATCATCCTGGAAGATGACTCCTGAAGACTTCTGCTCAAAATCCACCTCCTCGCTAAAAGACAGGTGCTTTCTTGACGTATCCCGGCTGCAGCAGCAAGGCCCGGCTGTGCTGAAGTACACATTTTCAGGCCTCCTTGGACATGGCTTGCCGTTACTGCACAAAACGAAGGGGAACTGTTGTTCAGAAAGATCACAGAGTCTTTGGAAGAAAGATATTTTTATTCTCTTTGCTGTTAGCTCGTCACCTTTCTCCCGAGTCTTGGCTATGTCTTCTACTCCAAGGACCCTTGGAGTAGTAAGCGCACAGAGGGTCAGGAATAGTCTACAAACCAGATTTAATCCTTAATCCATTTTGCCAGGCAGTTGCAACTGCTGGGCCACTCTGGTAGTAGCCACACCCTCTCCTCCTGCCTATAGATTGGTGCTCTTCTGGCATCTTCTTGGCTGCTTCACCTGTTGGCCATCATCTCTTGAGGTCCCTCCTGTGCCTCTGGTGACTTAAGAAGGCCATGATGACCTGTGAACCAGTCTTTTCCTTTCAGAAAGCAGCCAGCCTACTTTTCTCTGAGTGTGAGGGTGAACTCCACCAGGCAGCGGCTTGCTTTCGTCTCATCACAGCCAACGAGACTTCTATTTCTCTGGTTTGTGAGCTCATGTGCCTCTAGGTATACATTTATTGGGGCAAACACCCACGTGTGGTATATATGTGCACACATACGTAATACCATTCCCAAACTCAGTTTTTTAAAAACAGCCTTCTTGACGTAGAACCCATAAACAAGAGACATGCATACTGTGTGAGTCTGCTGGGTTTGGGCACATTGAGACCGTTGACATCAATGATCCCATTATGCACAAAAATGTACTAGCTTATCCAAAGGTCCAACGTGGTTGGTGGTAAGAGCACTTACACGAATGAGATGTACTTCTGCATACATGTTTAAGGCCACAGCACTGCATCAACTACATTTTGAGCAGAAAAACATATATAGATAGAAATTTAATGCCACATTTTCCCTCGTCACCTGTTTTTCAATGAACATTTGGGTTGTTGCTATATATTGACCATTATTTATAATCCAGACAAATGGGAAAGCAGTTTCCAGAACAGTTTCAGTCGTGGGAAGACTTAAGAAGGGGAGAACTGTCAATGGCACGCGCCTCCTGCTTGGCTTCCTGACATGGCTTTGGGGACTTGAGGGAAAGCTTTAACACCAACATGTCCCTACTCAGGTCTGCCCAGAGCCTGCCTCTCACTCTCACCTGTTCAGGTGACCCTTCCGGACTGCGCTGTCTGAAGAAAGTTTCCTAGCACCCATTCCTGTCATTTTCTCCCACATTCTCCTGCTTGTCTTCAGGTCGAGTTCCGCACCTGAGATGATTTTATCTATGTCTGTTGACTCCCTGGACTTCTAAAGGAATAGAAGCTGTGTGAGGAAGAGGACTGTGCGTGCTGTTTTAGTGTGGTGTTTTCGGGTGCTTAGAATACTGTCTGGAGTATAGTAATTCCTCAATAAAGAATTGTTGAACAGTCGAGAGAGTGAATCCTCCCTGGCTGCACAGCAGGATTCCCTGCTGGGCAATCACCAGATGGCAGCTCAAAAAGACATAGTTCAGGGGAAGGCTCAGGAGGCTCTATCTCTCTCTGATAATCTGTATATTGTTAAGGATTGCCGAGGGAGGATTTTTCTTCAGTGGCACAGCCACAGGTGAGAGTCTCATATTCCTGTGAATGACTTCTCAGCCATGCTCTTGGAGGCAGCCCTAATTAAACTCATTGAGAAACATACACACACCTCTCAGTTTTGCCCAACTATGTTTTCTTCTTCTATTTCTCGTTTTGAGCCTTTCAGTACCTCCCACAATAAGCCCTGGGAAGTCCAGCTTTTTGGTCTATGTAACAGGTGCTGAACCCTGGTCCCTCTCATTCTGGCTTTCCCAACCATTTCTTATGATGCAGACTGGTCACTGTGTTTACAGACATGCTGACACACTCTTGCTAAGCCTGTTCCCCGACTGTCCGACTGTCTGCATTAAGCTGTCAACAGCTAGAGCGTGCCACACCCACAGGGCACTGTGGCCTCTGGCCCGTCCTAACTCCTGGAGAAGCTGCTGCCTGGCAGCTGCCTGGCTCATGTGCTCTCGCAGCTTCTGTTCCCTTACTCTCGAAAAAGCAGGCTTTTGTCTGTGGCTTTTCTTCTGGCTCACAGTTGGCATTTTCTCTCTGAAGGCAGCAAGGTCAGCTGGCCTGGGTTCAGTGGTTTGTACTTTCTAGTCTGGACGGGCAGATTTACCCTCCCTGGGAACCTGGATAATGCCACACCCTACCTAGCTAGCCTCTTCCAAGTTTCTTTTTTTTTTTATTGCTTTATAAATAATACCATTCAAAATTTCCACTTCCTCCCATTTCCCTGCCGCTCCCTCACTCACCTTCCCCTCTCCCCCTCCAGTCCTAAGAAAGGGCAGGGTACCCACATCAGACTGATCTCCAAAATATATAAAGAACTCAAAAAAATAAAATTCTAAATAACCCAATTAAAAAAATGAGGTACTGAACTGAACAGAGAATTCTCAACAGAAGAATTTCAAATGGCCAAAAGATACTTAAGGACACGTTAAACTTCTGTAGCTATCAGGGAAATGCAAAGCAAAACAACTTTGAGATACCATCTTACACCTGTCAGAATGGGTAAAATCAAAAACACCAATGATAACCTATGCTGGAGAGGATGTGGAGAAAGGGAAACACTCATCCATTGCTGATGTGAATGCAAACTTGTGCAACCAATTTGGAAATCAGTGTGGCAGTTTCTCAGAAAATTGGGAGTCAACCTACCTCAGGATTCAGCAATACCACTCTTGGGAATATACCCAAGAGATGCCCAAACATACTACAAAAACATTTGTTCAACTATGTTCATAGTAGCATTATTTGTAATAGCCAGAACCTGGAAACAACCTAGATGCCCCTCAAAGGAAGAATGGATAAAGAAAGTGTGGCACATCTACACATTAGAGTACTACTCAGTGGTTAAAAACAATGACATCTTGAATTTCGTATGCAAATGGATGGAAATAGAAAACACTATCCTGAGTGAAATAACCCAGACCCAAAAATACCAATATGGTATGTACTCACTCTTTTAAGTTTCTTCAGTTCTATCGGCCACCACAGCTGTGACTTTCCTTGCTCCTCTGCAGTATCTCCATCATATCCAGTAGTACCATCATTGGTGTGTCTGTTGGTGGCGGGGGAGAGGGGGGTTGGTTTGGTGCTCTTTCCTTTTTATATAAGATATACCACTTATGGTACACTTTCTATGTGCCAACCTTTCTTTTTCTTTTCATCACTCCCTCTGATCTTATTCGGTTATCATTTTAGTTCATTTTAAATTTATTTAATTAATAGTGCATTGGTATTTTGCCTGCATGTATGTCTGTATGAGGGTGTCAGATCCCTTAGAACTGGAGTTGTAGATAGCTGTGAGATGCCATGAGGGTGCTCCTTGATAACACCCCAGGTCAGCCTAGATGCTGTTTTTCTTCCAGTTGAAACCAACCATCAGTACCTAGAAGGACCACCTTCTGCCACCCTTCCTCTGGTCTCTATGTTATATTTGAATCCTTGCTGTGTCAGTCACAGTGCCTGGCAACTGTGCAAGCATTATTTCTATTCAACTTCTAGAACACTGTAATACAAGTACCAGTTGGTGAGTGCCAGGGAAATCAAGCAGACCATGCTCAGCTGTAGCGGCCTGTGTGGAATCCACACACTGTCCCAAGTCTGAAGCTTGCTCCCTTCCCAACATGTTTTAATTTTCTGAGTGCAGGAAGAATTGCTTCTAACCCCTCTTCTTGGTAATACAGCAACAAAAGGCCCTTGGTAATCTAGTGAAGGCCTTAAAGGAAATGTAAGTGATGACATTCCTTATAAATTTGAAGACTGTGCTGGTCTAGATGGAGGCTGTGCTTCAGGCAAGACTTGTTTCGTGATGTAGGGTGTGAGGTCAGACACCAAGAAGGACCTGAGAAGGAGATGGTATTTTCCCAGTTCACAGTACAACGTATGTTTCTGCGTAGTCGCTCTGGGTGAGGTCATTGCTTGGTAGATAGAGCAGCCCCTTCTCTGAGTGCCGTGAGTGACCACACACTGTCTTATGAGAAGGGGGGCCATCAAGGCTGGAAATCTCCACAGGATCACTTCAGAGTCAGGAAACAATGGCCAGAATTGGAATCTTTGAGATCACTGGTCATCTAAAATGATACTTTTGTGACAAGAGAGGCATTTGTGATAGTGTCTGCCCTTTCCTCATGGCGCCTCTAAGCACAGACGGGGTGGACACCATGTGTAGCACTGGCCGAGCTTGGGTGCTACTGTATCCTGCTTCTGATGAGACCAGGCAGGGTTTTCTCAAATGAGTGAACATGTTGATAGCAAAGGGGACGTGTGCTGGGCCAGCCCTCTCTGCTTGTTGGCTTTCCAGCCCCCTGTGCTTGTTGGCTTTGCTTGTTTTCCGTTGATGAAGAACTTATTGTATCTCGTTGAAATTGATCTTTTGACTTGAGAAAACATGAGTCTTAGTGCTCTGACATTTAGAGGAGGTGGGTAGACTGGAGAGAAGCTGTTTTCTTGCTAGAATTGCCCGAGAGGCATCCAAAAGTTATCTCACCTTTCCTTCTCTCTGCAGAGAGCAAATCTTCAGCAGCGTCACTAACTGTCATAAACAACTAATGTTTCCAGCAGAAAGGCTGGGTGCAGCCACTGGATATACAGAGTAAGAAAAAACCTGAAAATTTACTGTTGTAGCTTTTACAGCTCTAAAGGTAACACTGGTGAAGAATGGACACATAATTGTCACAAATAAATGACAGGTGACAACTACTTAATGTAGGGTGAGATGGTTGGTTTAGATAGCCAGCTTGACAGTGGTTTAGAATGGCCTAGGAGATACACCCCTAGCTGTCTTGTCAGTGGTCTAGAATCACCTAGGAGATACACCCCTATCTAACTTGACAGTGGTTTAAAATCACCTAGGAGATACACCCCTAGCCGACTTGATAGTGGTTTAGAATGGCCTAGGAGATACATCCCCAGCTGACTTGACAGTGGTTTAGAATGGCCTAGGAGATAAACTCCTAGTCAACTTGACAGTGGTTTAGAATCACCTAGGGGATACACCCCTAGCCAACTTGACAGTGGTTTAGAATGGCCTAGGAGATACATCCCCAGCTGACTTGACAGTGGTTTAGAATGGCCTAGGAGATAAACTCCTAGTCAACTTGACAGTGGTTTAGAATCACCTAGGGGATACACCCCTAGCCAACTTGACAGTGGTTTAGAATGGCCTAGGAGATACATCCCCAGCTGACTTGACAGTGGTTTAGAATGGCCTAGGAGATAAACTCCTAGTCAACTTGACAGTGGTTTAGAATCACCTAGGGGATACACCCCTAGCCAACTTGACAGTGGTTTAGAATGGCCTAGGAGATACATCCCCAGCTGACTTGACAGTGGTTTAGAATGGCCTAGGAGATAAACTCCTAGTCAACTTGACAGTGGTTTAGAATCACCTAGGGGATACACCCCTAGCCAACTTGACAGTGGTTTAGAATGGCCTAGGAGATACATCCCCAGCTGACTTGACAGTGGTTTAGAATGGCCTAGGAGATAAACTCCTAGTCAACTTGACAGTGGTTTAGAATCACCTAGGGGATACACCCCTAGCCAACTTGACAGTGGTTTAGAATGGCCTAGGAGATACATCCCCAGCTGACTTGACAGTGGTTTAGAATGGCCTAGGAGATAAACTCCTAGTCAACTTGACAGTGGTTTAGAATCACCTAGGGGATATACCCCTGATTATATGTGTGAGGGATTCCTGCAGATTAGCTGAGACCTCACAGTCGATGGTACTTTCCAGTGGTGGTGTAGATAGAAATATGTCTGGGGAACAAACAAACAAACAAACAAAGTTATCTGAACAAGGGTGTCTATAGTGGCAGTCTACCACTGCCATGCCCTGCTAACTTCAGTGATGCTCAATTAATAAAAACTCAGGGAGAGACTGGTGTTCAACCTGAAGACCCGAAAAGCAAAGCAGCCAGCAACTGGCTCTTACCTCGACCTCAATCTGAAATGGTGATCCTGCCTCCAGGAATCTCAGAATGAGACTGTGTCTGAGAGCTGTCTCCTCCCGTTTTATAATATTCTCTAGGGCTGGGATTAAAGGTGTGCATCACCATGATTAAAGGCATGCCCTGCCTGGTTTCTACGGCAACTAGTATGGCTACTGGGATTCAAGGTGTGTGTTAACATTACCTGGTCTGTAACACTGATCAGTGGGACTCTTTTACTCTCAGATCTTCAGGCAGGCTTTATTTATTAAAACACAATTGAAATGCCACTACACTTCAGACTCCAGCTTCTTTGTTTTTCCAATATAGCCTGAAGCCCAGAAAGTGTCCTTGAGTTTTCCAGGCCTTCAGTGCCAGATTGGAACTGCCTAGCAATGAGCAGATACTGGGTTCTCAGCCTTCCAGCACACAGAGGCCTTTATTGGACGACACAACCCCTATCCTAGAAACCAGTGGTTTTCAGCCTTCCTAATGCTGCAACCCTTTAATAAGCCTCATGTTGTGGTGACCCCCAACCATAAAATTATTTTCATTTCTACTTCATAACTGTAATTTTGCTACTGTTATGAAAGTAATGTAAATTTTTTTTTACATTAGTAATATGTAATTAGATAGAAATAGAGGTTTGCCAAAGGGGTCACAGCCCACAGGTTGAGAACCACTGCTACAAGCAACCCTTCTTATGTGTGTGTGTGTGTGTGTGTGTGTGTGTGTCACAGCATTCAGTCATAGAGACCCATGTCAAAGAGATCAAGGAATGCCATCTTCCTCTTTTGGAAAGGTCTGTAGTGCTACGTCATTCAGCAGTCACAATTGCTGGACCTCAGTACTTTGGCTTCCAGATGGACATAGGCCTAAGGGCCGCTACTTTGGGCAGGCCTTGAGGGCTCACACAAAGCAGGTACACAAATGTAGACGACAATGTGTAGCATGCCATGGTAGGAAAGCTCAAAGCACAATGGCCTGGTAAGGCTTCCTGTGTTGTTAAAATGTGCAAGTAGAGTCTGTACACTTTGTGGACAGTGGTAAAGGAAGAGGAACCAGCAGCAGAGGAACTTTGGCACTGAGAACTGTGCATACTGGGGCTGGCAGATTGGTTTGCAGTGTGTGGGATTTCTTTAAAGATGCCTAGAAATGGGGCACGTGGGAGGGGAGGGAATTACTGTCACCCAGGCGAATGTCACCAGTTGTCATAGAACACTCTTGGTTGCATAGGCAACTGTGCTGACTGACGTGTGGATGGCTGGTAAAAGATATCAACGTCTTGGGCTTGACCTGTGCAACTCTTATGCCATCAGGGTCTAGAGTGGCTGATGCTGGCATTGAGCCATGGTACCAGGGCTGTTCCCGGTACATTGCCGCCGGACTAGTTTTCCAGAAGTTTCCTTAAAGCCATCCAACCCGTTTTCTTAGTGTCTTCTGTCCTTAGCCACTTCATCTTTTTCTTTTTCTTAGTTTATATCTGCCACCCTGGCAATGTTTCTGCGTTAGTGCTGTTTTCAGACAAGGAAGGATTTCGAAGGAGAAGCAGCTGTCAGAGGCTTTGCCACTGCTTTGCCTTTTTATAAAGGAGTTATGACTTTCCAGGCTTTCCTCCATTTTCCAATCTATGCTCAGAGGACTGCAGCTTTCAGAGGGATTGCCTCCTAAAAACTGCTGATGCCACTCTGAGATGTGCCAACTGGTACCCTAGCCCAGCAATCAATACAGTCTGCTACCAGCACAGTGGGCTGGAGTGAGGGACTTAGGTGTTCCTTTGGGGACAGTAGAAGAAAACAGGTGTGGGACTGAGACATCTTTCATGAGGGTCACTACTGGGTGCAGACAGGCAAGGCAAAAGTATAGGACCAAATGCCCATTAAGAGCATCTAAAATGAGTGCTGTGCCCAGAGTAGGTGAGGAAAGATAACAGACTTTGTGCTCAGCCTGAGGTGAGCAGGTCATGGTGTGAACACCAGTCAACAGTAAGCTGCATTCTTTTGTCTGTCTCTTTGGTGACAAACAGAGCTATAACAAAACCTGTCTCACACTGCTGCTATGAATATCAGAAGTGATTCAACTTCATGATATGGCTAGTGTCTGTGACCCCAGTACTTAGTCAGCTGAGGCCAAAGAGTCATCATCAGTTTGAGGGCAGCCTGGGCTACACAGTGAGTTTGAGGCCAGCCTGGGTACAAAAGAAGACACTGTGATAACAGATCTTAAAGCCTGAACATAATTGTGAATCATTTTGTTTAAATTACCTTGTATATTTGATGTGGAATTCCTCTCTGTATGTTGTGAATATCGTTGGTTATAAAAGAACTGCTTTGGGCCTATAGCAGAGCTATAGGGGAACAGAGTTAGGTGGGAAAACTAAACTGAATACTGAGAGAAAGAAGGGCAGAGCCAGAGAGAAGTCAAGTAGCCTCCACCAGAAACAAACATGAATGGAACTTTAGCTGGTAAACCACAGTCACGTGGCAATACACAGGTTAATAGAAATGGATTAAATGAAGGTGTAAGAGTTATCCAATAAGAAGCTAGAGCTAATGGATCAAGCAATGATTTAATTAATACAGTTTCTTTGTGATTATTTTGGGGCTAAGTGGCCAGGGACTAACTAGCAGCCCTCCTCTAACAACAGTATATTCTTCTATTTGTTGTTTATTTGAATTATTTTTAATAAATAAAAATTAAAAATAAATTAAGTAGGGCAATAAACCTTGGCAATATGAAACACTGTACCGTAGTGAGTGAAGAATTGGCAGGAAGAAACCTGATTTCTGACCTGAAAACTACTTCACCTTCTTTTGCCTCTGGATTCAAGTGAAGACCCAGGCAGGCAGCTGCGGTGTATCTGCAAGGTGACATTTGTCCATCCTCTGCAGTAAGTGACACTGGAAGACAGGGTGGGACAAGGCAATTGGAGTTTCACAGGGGAAGGGAATTGGGCTCCAGGCAGGAGGAAGGTCTTGTCCAAAGTAACTGAAGCAGAAGTAAGCTTCAGAGTTAGGACTGCACCTCAGGTCTCCTGATCCTCATGCAGTTTGCATGGTTTATTCCATTCTGTAGTTAGTCTTGATTGACAGCTTTATAGAAATTAAATTCACCCAGGAAACAAACATCTGAACATGTCTGTGAGTGCATTGCCAGGGAGGATTAATTAAGGAGGAAAGACTCAGCGTGAGTGTGGGTTGTTCTGGTCCCTGGGCTGGGGTCCTGATCTAAATAATAGAGAGGAAAATGAGACCTGAGCATAGCATCCACCTCTCTGTTTTCTGGGTGCAGATGCCATGTGCCTAGCTTCCTCACGCTCTGGCAGCATGCCTTCCTTACCACGATGGGTTGTAGATGGATGCTAGAGTGTGCATACCCTGTCTGTTGTCCTCAAGTAGTTGAAAAGTTGCTGTGCCCTGATAAACCTCTCAGCCAATGCAATAATTCAAATCAGACCAAATCAAACCAAATTAGAAAAAGCATAGGTTTAAAGGATACCAACACTCCTGGGTGGCTCTTCAGCCCCCCAGAGAGGAGACAGGGAAGGAAGACCAGAAAACCACATGTTTGTTCTCTAGGGTACAATTTAAATACCCTCTGGGAGTGAGTGGTTTTGAGCTTCTCTGGGGAGGGGCCATCGTCTGGCAGGCTTTATCAGAGGTGGAGTCTGGACTGAGGCAACTCCCAGAAGAGGGGGCTTGGGATGGAACTTCCACCCAAACCTTCCAGACTCTTTAGATATTTGGATATCAGGGGCTGGGGTGATGCTTCCACCAAAACAGTAGTTTTAACACAAAGTTCACTTGGGAAAAGTTACAGTCAGGCTGATTTCCAGTAGAATCTTTCTTTCATGGCCTTTTTCCGGTTCTGACCGTCTGTATGATCAGGGTCTATAAATTAAGAAGTAGGAGAGAGAGGCCTGTCTTCCCTTCATAACTGAGCCCCACCCTTTTCTGTCAGCCTTGAGAGCTGACCTGAGTGAGCTCTACCCATGAACTCACTTTGCCCTCTGTCTTCCTGTTTGTTTTGGCAGATGACCATAGTGAGAGGAAAGTAAGTTTGGGATGTTTGTTCTGGCTTCACCCCTGTTGGGTCACCGAAGAAGGGCCCACCTTCCGAGAGGACTGTTAGGTGATTCTTTCCATGTAGCTCTCTTTCTGGGCTCTGGAGAGTCTCCCGCCCACTCTTCTGGCCTTCACGAGGTAATTATGGCTCTCCACTGAGGCATTCCTGGGGTCACCATATCGTCCCTTTAGCTATTCTTAAACACGGTTACAACTTTTGGGGCAGCTTATTAAAGTTTCCTTGGAGCCTGTGGCATGGATGTGGCTTTGTCTTGCAGTCATCACTCTGAGAGAGCTTGAGGGTTAATATTGACTGTGAACCTGACAAGATCTAGAATCATCAGGAGACAAAGCCCTGAGTGTGCCCGGGGGTGGAGACAAGGCTGTGGGTGTGTCTGGGGGGGCCAGACACAAGGCTCTGGGTGTGTCTGGGGGCGGAGATAAGGCCCTGGGTGTGTCTGGGGGTGGAGACAAGGCTCTGGGTGTGCCTGGGGGCAGGGTTATGTAGATGAGGTCAACAGTGGATGATTTCTAGGGCTTGGTTCCCAAACTAAATGAAAAGGAGGAAGCAAGCCGGTACCAGCAACCATCATTCCTTTCTTCCTGAATGAGAACACTCTGTGAACATCTACCCAAGCTTCTGCCTCTAGCATTTCCTCACCATGATGGATGGTGGGACCAAAGACATGGAAAGGGTATCTTTGAAAAGTAAAAGTGGATGAGCTAACTGGCAATGCAGAAAACCATCCACGACATGGGCAGTGAGGATGATGCAAACACTTGCAGATTTTAGAAATGGCCTTGGAGACTCCGGTGGAGCCTGGGGAATGTGTCAGAGGAGGGCCCTGAGGGACAAAGTCATGGGTGGGGCTTTAGGCAAAGGAGATGGCGTGTCATGCATGGTTTATCCTTGCATGTTGAATAAGCTACAGTATTGACACTTGAGGGCATCTATCTGTTTGGTTCACACTGTTTTAAGTGTGTCCCCTTGAATGTACACCAGTTGACTCCTACCTGCCTCTAGCATACTTGTTAATTCTGGACCAGACCGGAACCAACAAGTCTAGATATAGTTGATCATAACCATGCTGGGTACATTTAAAGCTCACCTCTGGGGAGACTGAACTTGAGCTTGATGTATGTGGGAGACAGAACAGAGATGAGGGACCATGTGTGGGAAACAGGAGGGGCAGGAGGGAGATGGAGCTGATGTAAAGATAGTAAGTGTTCTTGTTTCAAAAATCAGTTTATAAATGAAATAATTTGG
>NW_026068013.1:5835004-5838012 GCF_014885135.2 Alexandromys fortis | reverse complement strand
CGTCTGCCGGCGCGGGCGCCTCCCAGCTCCGTCTGCCTGTTAGGTGATTCTTTCCATGTAGCTCTCTTTCTGGGCTCTGGAGAGTCTCCCGCCCACTCTTCTGGCCTTCACGAGGTAATTATGGCTCTCCACTGAGGCATTCCTGGGGTCACCATATCGTCCCTTTAGCTATTCTTAAACACGGTTACAACTTTTGGGGCAGCTTATTAAAGTTTCCTTGGAGCCTGTGGCATGGATGTGGCTTTGTCTTGCAGTCATCACTCTGAGAGAGCTTGAGGGTTAATATTGACTGTGAACCTGACAAGATCTAGAATCATCAGGAGACAAAGCCCTGAGTGTGCCCGGGGGTGGAGACAAGGCTGTGGGTGTGTCTGGGGGGGCCAGACACAAGGCTCTGGGTGTGTCTGGGGGCGGAGATAAGGCCCTGGGTGTGTCTGGGGGTGGAGACAAGGCTCTGGGTGTGCCTGGGGGCAGGGTTATGTAGATGAGGTCAACAGTGGATGATTTCTAGGGCTTGGTTCCCAAACTAAATGAAAAGGAGGAAGCAAGCCGGTACCAGCAACCATCATTCCTTTCTTCCTGAATGAGAACACTCTGTGAACATCTACCCAAGCTTCTGCCTCTAGCATTTCCTCACCATGATGGATGGTGGGACCAAAGACATGGAAAGGGTATCTTTGAAAAGTAAAAGTGGATGAGCTAACTGGCAATGCAGAAAACCATCCACGACATGGGCATTGAGGATGATGCAAACACTTGCAGATTTTAGAAATGGCCTTGGAGACTCCGGTGGAGCCTGGGGAATGTGTCAGAGGAGGGCCCTGAGGGACAAAGTCATGGGTGGGGCTTTAGGCAAAGGAGATGGCGTGTCATGCATGGTTTATCCTTGCATGTTGAATAAGCTACAGTATTGACACTTGAGGGCATCTATCTGTTTGGTTCACACTGTTTTAAGTGTGTCCCCTTGAATGTACACCAGTTGACTCCTACCTGCCTCTAGCATACTTGTTAATTCTGGACCAGACCGGATCCAACAAGTCTAGATATAGTTGATCATAACCATGCTGGGTACATTTAAAGCTCACCTCTGGGGAGACTGAACTTGAGCTTGATGTATGTGGGAGACAGAACAGAGATGAGGGACCATGTGTGGGAAACAGGAGGGGCAGGAGGGAGATGGAGCTGATGTAAAGATAGTAAGTGTTCTTGTTTCAAAAATCAGTTTATAAATGAAATAATTTGGGATCAGAAATGGATGAATGAGTAAATGAATCACAGCTGGAAAAGTGAAGTTGAAATTCCACCACAAGAAATTTAGGAACTTCATAATTCTTGTTTGTTTTTTTTTTAAAGGCTTCTAGCTCTTGATGTGTTTTATCAGAAGTGTAATGAAAAGTCTAGAAAGTTGTCCACTTGGGATTGGAAGGACAAAGGAAGATCTAGCTCAGTGGAGGTGTGAACACAGCCATGTCCAGAGCAAGTCACAGGAAGGACAAGGGGGTGTGGACACAGCCATGCTAAAGCAAAACAGGGTTACTCTGTGTATCCCTGGCTATCCTGGCACTTGCTCTGTAGACCAGCCTTGAACTCACAGAGAACCACCTGCCTCCTGAGCTCTGGGATTAAAGACAAACACCATCACCACCAGGGTGTGGGTGGGGATGGGAGACAACAATGGAACAAGAGTAACAGGAAAGACAGAGAAGTTGGTTGAAAACCAAGACCTCTTTAGGTTGCAGTGTTCATTTATAATGTAGTGTTTTCAAAAGAACAGAGATTCTTTTAGTTTTAAATTCCTCAAGTTTAAAATGAAGCTGAAATTTTGATTCACGTGACTGTTAAATAGTGTAACATAGTGAAAGCAACTTCACAAAGGTGCAGCAATAGAACCCAGCATCCAAAAATTGCTCCATGAACCGTGTTTAATTCAGAATTTGAAAGCTGTTTCAAAGCCGTGTTCCTTTTTCAAAGCCCTTGCTCTTGTTACCACATTATACATGAGTTTCTTTTCTTCTTTTTTTTAGCTATTTGTTGACACGCAATGCTAATGAACGCTCCTCCAGACCTTTGTCTAACACTGCTACAGAAAGCCTTGCACAGTGAGAGAGCCTAGCTCACTTCATAAACTCTGTCCAACATCAGTGAGAGTTGTTGTTGAGTCCCTGGGATTTTTATGCTCATGGAGATCTAGCATTCCCCTACCAATGAATATCAGCTTCCCTGTGTATTCACTTTAGAGGAACAGACGGTAAACATGGAGTGTGCTTTCCCACATGCATGCGAGTCTTCCTCCTAAGGAGTCCTTTCTCTCCCTCTTATTCCTCTGAAACACAAGAGACACTTCATCTTACCGAATGCTGATCTGAAGATTCCCAGCAGGGTAAAACTGGCACAGAACAGAGCTGGGTGGATGGTCACAACCCCTGATGGCACTAATGCGACAGAGGGAATAATTCCTTTGGAAAGGACCGGCAAGGAGAAGGCTCTGTGACTTACAGCAGGCTGGAGATGATTGGCAGCATTGCCAGATTATTAGAATTTAGAACTGAAAGAATGGAATCCAGGGAGTTGAAGCAATTTACCTGAGATTATTTAGCCACTTATGTGTTCCATGTTTATGTATTCTGTGCCGTGTCATGCAGGTAGATAGGTGGGAGTCTGTTCCCGCCTTCTACCGTAATGGATCAAACTCAGGTCTTCAGCCTTGGCATCACATGCTTGTAGTAATAAGAGCGTGGCGGCGGCGGCGGGGCCTGGCACCCGGCTGCCCACATGGCTAGCTTATGCCCCGAAATAATTACACAGGAACTGTATTCTTTTAAACACTGCCTGACCCATTAGTTCCAGCCTCTTATTGGCTAGCTCTTACATATTGTTCTAACCCATTTCTAATATTCTGTGTAGCCCACGAGGTGGCTTATCAGGGAGGATCTTAACCTGCGTCTGTCTGGAGTGGGAGAATCATGGCGACTCACTGATTCAGCTTCTTTCTCCCAGCATTCTGTTCT
>NW_026068013.1:5716822-5826510 GCF_014885135.2 Alexandromys fortis | reverse complement strand
CTCTGTCTCTTTAAAGACTTTACCCTTTTTCTTTTTAAGCCATTAACTTTATTCTCTATATTCTTTTTCTTCTCTCTCTCAAGCCTACATACATTCATCCAACAGTGTGGTCTTTTATGTCTGAATCTGTTTTATTGTGAATCTGTAATTTTTTTACTATACAGGAGCATTTCTTAAAATGTTAAGCACTTCTTAAAAACTTAAGTTGCACCATGTACAGGTAATACTGTGTCCTGCCCAGTGGAAACCTGAACTGTGCTGTTGTTACAGTAATTACGGTAGTTCCTGCCTGAGACCAGCATAGTTCAGCATTGAGCAGCCACTCCTGCCTCAGTGGTGCCCCTGAACCACTCACTGTTCCAGGCACACAGCAGTCCACATTGGCGCCACAGTCAGCAGTTTAACTCCGAGACTGAGTGTGCAGCACAGAAACTCCTTTCATCCAAGTTACAGCCAAATCTGACACGCAGAGCACTGCGCAGTCTGAAAACAGTCTGTATGGCCGCAGGAATCCGCCATGTTCTTCCGCCTGCCTAAGCCTGAGTTGGCCTTCTGCCCAGGTGCAGGCGGGGAGTGCTGAGCCATGGGCACCGTCTCAGAGCACTCTCCTTCTGATCCCAAGTGGGAACAGAAACATCCAGTCCCATAAAAGCCGTTGAAATNTCAGGTTTTTAAGTGGATTTAGCCCGTCAAGTTTCTTTATTAATAAGAAATCACTCCCACATCACGTGCTTTTACCACTGAGCCATCTCTTAGCACCCACTTAGCCAAACTGGATCTTCTGTGCCCCAGGTCAGATCCCACCCACCTCTGAATATTTGGGGATTTAGAGAGATTGTAAAGAAAAGCTCTGTCTCATGGAGCAACCTTCTTTTCCTGCCATCTAGTCCCACCGGCTTGGGTTTTAGGGTTCCAACCATGTCAATGTCTTATTTAGTATACACACATGGGTACCTCTGTTAGCCTCTTTGCAGCTTGGCTTGCCAATCACATCTGACAGCTCCACTTCTCCTCACTGTGCCTAGAACTGCAGTGGTTAGGCCAAATGCATACAGTGTCGTATGGCTTATTCCTACCTCTCTCTACAACACAAGCACTGTAGTTTACAAGTGAAATGCCTGCCCCCTCAACAGCTCATGTGTCTGAGCACTTGTCCTCAGCCGGAAGCTGTTTGGGGAAGGCTGTGGGACCTTCCGGCAGTAGAACCTTGGTGAAGAAAGCCGTCATGGGAGTAGGTGTTGAGATTTGATAATCCGGCTCCACTTCCTGCTCTTTCTTTACTTCCTGACTGCAAGATACAGAGTGGCCAGGCACCTCACACACTTGCCTCCCCATGCAGTTCCTACTTAGCAAGACACAAGGGAAACCATCTTGCTGCTGCTAAACTCACAGCACACCCCTGAGCTCTGTGCCCCACACAGCATGAACTTCGAGAGTACTTGAGAAGACTTTTCTGGGAAAAATCCCTACCACTGGACTTCCAGTTTGCTGTTTGGAGTTTATCTAAAGAAGCAGAGGACTGGAAGTTGTCCAAATGCCAGACTGTTGCCACTCAGTATTGGGAGAGGTGTGGCTTCATTGGCCTTAATGCTGCTGCTGAAGCCGAGGTGCTGCCTGCAATGACGTAGGGAGGGAGGCGATTAAAAACAGTAGTTTGAGAATCCCCAGGTGCTTCCATCTTAAGATGAGCTAGGACAATGGTGCAGTCTTCAGAAGGATTTAATTTAGATTTAAGAAAAGTTGAAAATGTTAATGACTAAAGTAAGGCCAGGAAGTCAGTAAGTCCCAGATGTACAATACGGAAACACGAGGAAGGATCGTTCATTCCCAAGCAGAGACGCCCCACAACAGAGGGACAGCGTGTCTCCCGATCTGTGCGCTAATTCTCTTCAGGATCTTAGATAGCGCACATGCCTGCCCTTTTTTTCTAAATTGCCTGTCATACCGTAGGTACTCAGAAGACATTGTGTTAAAGAAACGAGTTATTCTTAGTATGTTCAGTAATTTTGAAGGAGTCAACCTTGAGGTTGATTTGTAGGGAAAACAAGGAGATAAGGGAGTGGAAGTGTAAACAAGGGGTATAAAGAACCGGAACAAACGCGGGCTCCTGGGAAGGGGGCGTGGCAGACACAGCCAGGGCTTCTTTTCTGTGTTTTCTGGGGAGCAAAGCCTGAATGCCTACTCTGGCACTAAGCACCTATTATAGGAAACACTGTCCGCCTAGGGTTCACAGCTGCCTGCGCCCAGTCTATAGGTGTTTGAGGCCAGGGTGGTCTGGGGATGGATACCCATGGCAGTGCATCAGATTCATTCCAACTAACATTTGCCAATTCCAAGGTCTACCGCCCTTAGGCCGCCATGCAGGTTGCTCTACTCTTTGCCTGTGGGTGGCGCTTCCCTGTACCTTGTGACACTCCATGCTTTGTGCAAAGATTCAAACATACCCACACACTGTGCGTACATGTTTTGCAATGTTATCTCGATTTCAATTCTGGCTTCTTCATTTTACGGGTCAGAGCGGTAACCTGACTTGGACAAAGTCACAAAGTTAGGAGGTGGCATAACTGGAATTCCAGTGCAGGCACTTGGCTTGGCAGGGTATTTTCATCCCTAGTAGGAGCAGGGCAGCAGACCCAGGCTGTTGCCAGGACTGCAAGGCTGGTCTTGCTCTGCTCTTTGGCGTCAGGCAGACTGGAGATCAGATTCCAGCTCCACTTCTAACTACGTGACCCGAAGCAACTTGCTGAGCTTGGCCCAGCCTGCTTCTTCCCTCGGCTGAGAATCCCCACTCCTTTTTGCAAGGTTGTACCCTCCCTCGAGTCACAACAGAGCTGCCTGTATTTAGTCACTAGTGCGGGTTTGCATGAGGCAGCCTGCCCCTTGCTCTAAGCCCTAGATTTGGGAAGGAGAAACAGAGTTCTGGTTTAAAAGCTCTATTCATTTGTTGTCTAGCAAGGGAACCAATGCCCCCGAGGTGCCATTGTTAGGAAAAGGCCCTTCTGACACCCCTCCTGGGAGTGGTGAGTAGTCCCTGTAGGGTGCCTGTTAACGTTCTCTGTTCAAGGATAAACCTTCTTTTGTTGGTTCTCATGATTGGCATGAAGGCCAGTGTCATTTTCCTAACGTCTCCTCCTCCTTCATCCAGCTTTCCTATCTGTGTATTGTGGAGTTTTTCACCATGGGGCTATTGGTTCTCTTCACAGTGCCCAGGCCTCCTACTCTCCTCTTTGTCTGAGAAACAGTACTGGAGAGTGTGCCTGTTTTCAGGAGTTCATTTCTGGGTCTATAGAAAGAAGGCCGTGGAGAGATGCAGCAGGCTCAGGCTTGGCTCATGCTCTCCTGGCTCAATGGAGCACTGGCATCCTAAGAAGAACTCCTTATCCAACCGATGATGGCTGGGAATTGGTGGTAAGGAGAAAGGCCAGATGTGCAGAGCCAATGGAAAAATCAAGCAGTGTGGCCAAAGAATTTTGCTGTTCTCTTGCTGCTTCCAGACAGGTTCCTGCCAGAAGGATCTGGAAACCATACCCAGTGAGGCCAGGCTCACAAGCCTGCAGGCAAAATGCCCTGCTGTTTTAATTATCTGTCCTGCAGACAAATACAGGAGCTATTTGAAAAAGCAGTGCCCACAAGCTCTGGCAAATCCAGAGACCAAGAGGCTCCACGTGGGCCCTCCTTTCTCGCTAGAAGTGAAGACACTGTTTACATTTCAATCTGACAGAGTTTAAAGAAAAAGACATCAATGTAATCTGGACAGGTCGGGAACCTTCTTGCCATGGCAATTCCTTCCCCCTGACTCATGGTATTAGCATTTCCAACAGAGAGGTGCCAAAACTGCTCTCCGGTGTCTTCTTTCTCCCAGGGCCTTGCACACCCTCAGGGACCATTTTCTATCCTGGGCCAGGTTCTAAGGGATTGAAGGCTGAAGTCATTGCCACTTGACATATTTGACCCTTTAATACTTCAGATCAAATAAGGAAATAATAGATAGAAAGAGAATCTTATAAAATGACTTGAGCGGATGTCTTAGGACACCAAAGACAAACTGATTCTTGCAGTTAGTAAACTTATTTGTGTTTAGATCAAAATGGAGCAGAGGTTGCTTACCCAGCTCTCATTACCAGGTCAAAGAGGGAAAACTTTTACTCTTCTATGCCTGGGACGAGATACCTCACTAAAGCAGCTGGAGGGAGGAAAGAAGGTTTATTCTGGTTCCTTGTGGCAGGGAAAACATGCTGGGAAGGTAAGGCCGCATGAGTGTGAGGGAAGAGGCTGGTCACATGTGTCCACAGACAGAGGTCAGAGAGACTCTGGGTGCCTCCCACCTTCAGCTTTGGACTTTTCTCTTCAGTTAAACTTCTCTGGACACTCCCTCAACAAACATACTCAGAGGTTTGCCTACCTCATGATTCCAGAGTTGACAAGATGTCATTAACTATCACAAGCAACCTGCTGGCTGGGGGCTTAGAGGTTAAAGCCTGAGGACCGGAACTTGATACCTTTGAGTGGCATCTCATCCTCACAAACCTGTCAGGACTGGACACCTGAAACCTGTGTGTGGAGAATGACTTCCCTGTTTGGTGAGGCTGTGGGCATCATACATTTCAGCATGAAGGATGGCTTCTTTTATATGTTTGATTCAGAGCAGCTCTCCTTGTAGAAGCAACTACCGGCATGCTGCCGTGGCAGGCACAACATGGAATCTGTTTACACACTTCTTGAGCTGTCTCGTTCAAACATTTATGAACCACTCTGAGGAACAGATCTAAAACCAGCCGCAGGTATGGATTCAAAGTAGATGAGGTCCTGCTCTCAGAGTACTTACAAGTCTCACTTAGAGGACAGGGTGCCTTTGGCTGTGGGAGACGAGGCTGGAGGGCCAGCTCAGGGGGTTCACAGGCTCTACATATATTCCCGATGACCTGGGGTCTTTTCACATCGTTCCATAATGTTCTATTTTTAGTGATCAGGTTCCATGACTGCCTATGACAAAATTGTTTTCTTTTGCTTCCCTAGGAAATATCGCCCCATTCATTCTTTGAATGTGAAGATCTGCATATTTTTAGAACCAGACAGAAGCTCGAGACTTCTGAGAATCCACTGGTCGCTGTTTCGAGATTTTAGTATAAACCTTGGCTGCATGTGGCCATTCCCTGACATTCTGGCCTGTGCTGTAGGGCTCCTAAGCCTGTGGGGGACATGGCTACCTCTCAGTTGATTCTTGTTGCCAAGTAGAAGGGGTGAGGCCAGCAAGAGCCTGCTTAGCTGTGTCTTTCCTTCCAGAGCCTAACCTGCCCTTTCTACCTGGACTCCCTTGCTAGAGGTGCTTTGTGCTGTTTTCTTGGTAATATTTACTAAAAATTCTAACAATCAAATATAACTATATTTTTTAAGGTATCTGACTCTATTTGTGAGGAGGTTTGATTTTTTTTTTTCTTGTAGACCAGGCTGGCCTCAAGATCTGCCTACCTCTGCCTCCCAAGTGCTGGGATTAAAGGCGTGTCCTACTACGCCCAGCTTATAAAAGGTAAATATGAGGGGCTGGAGAGATGGCTCAGCTGTTAAGAGCATTGCCTGCTCTTCCAAAGGTCCTGAGTTCAATTCCCAGAAACCACATGGTGGCTCACAACCATCTGTAATGGTGCCCTTTTCGGCCTTCAGGCATACACACAGAAAGAATATTGCATACATAAATAAATAAATATTTTTAAAAAACAGGTAAATATGAATGTCCTCTTCTCATCCGTGTCCCCTGGTGGCCCTGTCGCTTGAAATCAGCCTGACTCTTGTGGCTGTGGCTCCTCTTTTTATGAGCATCAGTTCATGTAGCTGGCCATGCTCACATCTTAGGCAGCAGCTTCTGGCCACATGATTGGTTCTACAAGGGGAAGGTCAGAGCCCAGCAGAATTTCATGTGTAGATACTGAGAAGGTAGACACTCAGACGTCCATCCGTCCACCTGTCCCTCAAGTAACTCAGGATTTTGCTCTTGATCATCTGCTGTCTCTAAGAAAGGTGGCACACGCCCTTAACCGCAGGCAGAGGCAGGTGGATCTCTGCGAGTTCAAGGCCAGTCTGTTGGCTGTTCCAAGAGCTAGTTCCAGGGCAAGCATCAAAAGCTACACAAAGAAACCCAAAGGGAGAGAGAGAGAGAGAGAGAGAGAGAGAGAGAGAGAGAGAGAGAGAGAGAGAGAGATGCATTATACAGGTCCCCGTGTTTAAAAAGGATTCTCTCTTTGATTCTCAAATGCAATTCTCTGTGAAAAGAGTTTTATAGGTTCACTCACAGGCAAGGATTCCTCACTCAGATGAAATCTGGAGATGAGGCAGAAACAAGAGGCTCGTTCTGGGCCGGTGAGATGGTTCAGTGGGCAAAGCTTTGCAAATGTGAGGACCTGAGTTCAGATCTTCAGAACCCATGAGAAGCTGAACACTGCAGTGTACCTATTGGCGGCAGGGTGTGAGGCAGAGAGGAGGGAATCTGCAGAAACCAAAGGACCAGTGAGCCTGGTGATGCTGCAGAGAACAGCCTTGAACAGGGTGGAAGGCAAAGACCAACACCCGAGGTTATCACACACGTGTGCGCCGTGGCAGGTACTCATCCGTGCTCATGTACATCAACATACATACACCTTATACACATGAAGAGGAGAGCGAGAGATGGAGAGAGGAAATTATTTTAAAAAGAGACTTGCTCTTCCTCTTCAGTGCTGCCAAGAGGGAAGATGGGAGACAGAGCTAACCAACTACGTCCCCAGAGTCACTGGCTTCTGAAGTCATGCAGTGTCTTTCAGGATGTGTGTTTTCCTTAGTGCCCAAGAGAGGGCTAGCAAAACACTTCCAAACTCAGGAGTTCGACAGCGGACAGCAGCCACAGCAGCTCAACTACGTCTCCTTCGAGTTAGACTGGGTCTGCATTGTCTCCAGAGCTCGGCTCGGCTTCTGGACCACTGGGAGCAGTAATGAAATCAAGATGCTTCATTATTCACTGGGAAGATAATGTTCCTGTGTCTGCAGCCCCGGGGCTCTGGTTTGCTGTTGGAGTTGAACAAATGTAAATAATTCAAAGCTCAGCCCAAGAGTGTGTTCCTCATTTAAAGCATATTCTATGTAAATGTACCCAAGGCTGAGAAGGGTTTGGCTATAGCCTAGGGCAAATGGCTATTTTTTTTTATTTTTTTGTTTTATTTTTTTTTTGCCCAAGTCCACACTGGCCAAATTCCCCAGACACTGGCTAGCTCATGGGTGGTAAAGTTTGGCTAAACTATGTTGACACAACCCTAATTCTGTTTGCCTGAGCCATCATTGAATGAAGTCTATTATGCAATCTACATTTCAGCGCTGGCGGCAAATGTGTTCCCAAGTGTGTGTGTCCATGACCTCATTAGACCACCTGAGAAGGTGGCTGCAGAACCCCAGATCCCAAGGGGAAGGCTGGACACCCAGAGAAGCTTTAGTAGAAAGCCTGTGTTCCTAGAAGGATTCCCTGTAGGAAGAATGAGGCGCCTTATACAAGACTGAGCAGGGACCCATCTTTTCTGTCCCTTTCTCTCCCACCAGCTTTTTAGTTCTTCTAAGAGAACAGGGTATCTGACTTCAAACTCAAGCGTGGCCAGCCCGTGAGGTGGCGTTTTCTTTGAAAGAACTATCTTTTATTTTTTCCATTGCTTTTGGAGACGGGGTTTAGCTCTGTGGCCCCAGCTGGCCTTACTGTTAACCTGTTTAATTTGTTTTATTTGGTTGTGGTGGTGGTGAGGATGGCAGCTGCACATGTCATAGGTTATTTTCTTTACTGTGTTTAAACAAGGATGTACCATATAAACATCCCGCCTTGCACACTGATACAAAAACATACATAACCCAAGTTCACGATGTTTTCCCACCGTCTCCTCATGTCTTATCCCCTGAGGGAACACCTTCTGGATTATTTACTCATGTTGACATGCATGCACACACATGCGGTGGGCAGCACTTAATGCAGAGCCTCACAACTGGTCAGAGCCCTTTGGATAAGTGATTTCTGAGTGTTCAGCCCTAAATGACACATCTGTATCAATCCTACCCATGCACACATACACACAGAGGTAAATAATAATAAACAGATTTAAAAGGTAGTTAAATATGTTCTTGTTTTACTCTAAATTTTTTTGATATCCTTATTTTTATTTATTTATTTATTTATTTATTTATTTATTTATTTATTAAAGATTTCTGTCTCTTCCCCGCCGCCGCCTCCCATTTCCCTCCCCCTCTCCCCATCAAGTCCCCCTCCTTCCTCAGCCCAAAGAGCAATCAGGGTTCCCTGCCCTGTAAGAAGTCCAAGGACCACCTACCTCCATCCAGGTCTAGTAAGGTGAGCAACCAAACTGCCTAGGCTGCCACAAAGCCAGTACGTGCAGTAGGATCAAAACCCCATTGCCATTGTTCTTGAGTTCTCAGTAGTCCTCACTGTCCACTATGTTCAGCGAGTCCGGTTTTATCCCAGGCTTTTTCAGACCCAGGCCAGCTGGCCTTGGTGAGTTTCCTATAGAACATCCCCATTGTCTCAGTGTATGGGTGCCCCCCTCGCAGGCCTGAGTTCCTTGCTCGTGCTCTCTCTCCTTCTGCTCCTGATTTGGACCTTGAGATTTCAGTCCGGTGCTCCAATGTGGGTCTCTGTCTCTGTCTCCTTTCATCTCCTGAAATTTTGTATCTTCAAGTTATTTTTAAAAAATAATAATCTCCCCTTAACTTAGTAGAATTTCCTAAATTTATTTCTACTATGCAGCTTTTTTTTTTCAATGAATTCTTTTTGGATTTGGAGTTATATTTTGTGAACAGTGAAGACTAAGAGTCTCTGATTTCTTCTAGATAGATCTCCAACAGTGTCAGCAGCAGCAAGTCAGCAAACCCTCCTCTCCCTGCTGGATTAGAGCACCCATTGCCATGTATTTCTCCCCCTCCCCACACAACTCTTCATTCTACTTCACTCCTCTGAGCCAATGACTTTGTATTTTCTGTAGGGGTCTTATGAAGTATCTGGTTGTCTGGTAAGGCAGTAACATGATCTCCTCCCCTCCTCCTCCTCTCCCCTTTCCCTCTCCATTCCTTCCTCCTCTCTCTCCCCTCTCTCTTCAGTCCCCTCCCCCATCTCCACTTTTCTTCCTCTCTGTCCTGACATTTTTTTTTCTCCCATGAGAAACTTAAACTTTGTACATTTACCAAACGTGGATTCTCACTGGCTTTACATTCATTTTGTGAGGATGATTGCAGTAGAGATAAATGTATAATTCTATTAAGAACACGGCAAAATTTTCACTTCTTCCATATGTGTCAATAAGATCTCCTAGTTTTTTTAACTATTGACCCTCTCTCTCTCTTGTTAAATTGATTGTGGCTGGTCTAGATTGTATTGGTAGTATGAATTTTATTGACTGTGAATGGGCTGCTCCTCAGGTTGGCTTTTAAAGCTTAATTTATAATGTTCCCCCTGTCCCCCGAGACTGTCAAAGATGCTTTCACCCTCAGCACATCCCCTCCACATAGACACCTCCCCTGCCTGGCCAGTCTCACAGCGACAGAAGTCTGCTATTTCCTTCTTCCCATGCTCCTTGTTACCTCCTGCCAGTCAGAAAGCCTCCCCGTAGCTACGGAGGAAGGCGGCATCCTCAGCACAACCCCATGCTTGCCAGCCTACCCTCCCCGAGCGCCTCCTGGGCTCTCTGGTGGCTCCCTGAGATGCAATGCTAATTTCATGCCGTATCAAACAGCCTGGTCCTCAGACTCATCTTGACTAAGAATGTTCTGGAGTCATTCTCGCTCAGTTTTTGGAGTCCCTGTTCCTCCCTCTGCAAACCTTCATAGCTGCAAGAGGCCAGGAATCCAGACCAGCTTCCTCTCTTTTTTGGTTCTCAGGTGCAAGGTTTCCCTTCTAGGTTAAAGCAGCACAGTTTTTCCAAGGCATAACTTTCTCCCCCACATCTGTGGCTTTAACTCCCTGTGTTTTAACCCTCCTGAGAGTTTCAGGGTCCCTAAGAACACCATTAGAACAGAAAGTAAATGTGGTAAAGTGTTTATCACATAATCATGAGGACCCCAGTTCTGATTCCTGGAACACAGTCAATAGCGAGGCATGGAAGCAAGCACAGATAATCCCAGTTCTGGGAAGGTGGAGATATGAGGGTACCTTGGGCTGACATTCACTGATGTGGGCTCTCCTCCAGGAAGTTGTGTTTCTCTTCTAGCCAGTCTCTTTTACCCACCGGTTGGGTAAAGGTGGAGGGTGTGCACCCACCTTTCACGTGAAGGAGCTGCTGAGCCTTTCCCATCACACGCCATAATAGCAGAGTGTGGAGGACCCACACATCCCGGAGTCAGAGCTCCGGTGGTTAGAAGAGGAAGCCGAGAAGAAAGCCTGAATGAATTAATTGTACACCTGAGATTCAGAGCCAGGTCCCACTCTGTATCTGACCCCTTTTCACTAGCTCTATTTTGTTTTTGTTTTTGTGGGTGGGTGAGTTGTTCTGCTGGTAAAGGTGTTTGCCACCAAGCCTGACGGCCCAAGTTCAGTCCCCAGAGCCCACATGGCAGACGGTGAGAGCTGACTCTCAGAAATGTCTATTTTATTCCGTGTGTTTTTGAGTATGTACATAAAGAAGAGTGATACTATTCTCTGTCCTCAAGGATATGATTGCATATGTGGGTGCGGAAGCTGATGGCACCACATGAAGGCATTTGTAATTCTATGTTGGAGTTGGAAAGACAGCTCCAAGGACCAGAGTTCAATTCCCAGCACTGACATCAAATGGCTGAAAACCCTTTGTAACTACAGCTCCAGGAAATCAAATCCAATGTCAGTTTCCGGCCTCTGAGAGGCATCTTCACATGCGTGCATCTCTCTCTCTCTCTCTCTCTCTCTCTCTCTCTCTCTCTCTCTCTCTCACACACACACACACACACACACGAATAAAATAAGTATTTAAAAATATTTCATGTGAGAATACAGTGCTGAAGAGTTGTCTGCTGATGATGAGATCTTGGGAAGACTCAAGGAAACACCTGGCTTCTCTGGCTTCGCAGATTGAGAAGGCTTTCTCAAGAGCTCAGGAAATGAGGTAAATCTTAGTGGATGAGTCAGAGAGGAGGGCAAGTGAATTCTTGCCAGAGGGAAGTGGGATGCCAGCATGGGGACTGGAGATGGGAGCTAATGGAAGGGGCCCCAGCATGTGGGTATTTCTTCTGCATAAATTGTGTGTGAATCTCAGTCTCAGAAGTCAATATGGGACTGACTGCTGCAACTCACTTCTTCGGGATGACCGTGAAGTTTGCCATCCACGGATGCAAACAGGACATGGACATTTGCTGTTTCCTGGGTGATGGGGATACTCACAGCTTTTCAGCAGAGGAGTGACAAGATATTAATTTTAGAACGTCATTTTTATGTATCATGAATTCAAAGAAGGAAAAACTAAAGGGGAAAGCAGAACACTGCTCTCTTCTGCCCTGTTTCGAAAACACTGAGGTCTATACGGATATGAACAAACCTCTCCAGTATTTACAATGATGGGCAAGAGTGAAAACTCACAGATAACTGTGAAATGGCAAGTCTGACATGTTAGGAAGGGAAGGGAATGTCACACACAGAGGAGAAATAAGACCTGTATGATAGAGTGAGGAATATTCTGGAAAGAAACAGGATGTGCAAAGGTCATGAGGTGAGATGTCGGGACACTTGGCAACACAGAAACCGACGAAGTATTGCCCAGGGCCCCAGTGTGTGCAGTTGCTATCTTCCTGAGGAGTAGCAGCATGGCCACGTCTCCTCTGGGAAGCCGGATAGGTCACAGGCTACAGCATCTGTCCATTGTTCCTGTCTGTTGCACCACTAGTTTGCTGAGCCATAGTAAACTGAAATTATATTACTCAAAAATCTGAGATTACTGTATGACTTTTTCAGACTTTAAGGTGAGACCTGCCTTTATTGCCTGGCCTGCCAAAGGAGGAGGGAGCCCGGCTAGAGGAACAAGAAGACTTGTGGAGCTGTGCTGAAGAAAGCCATGGGTGGTGAGAGGGACGACGAAGCCAGACCAGGCCAAGTGGGCATCCTAAGGATACATCCTAAAAATGGCCTTTCAGATCCTCAGCAAAGATATTTCTGGAAAGAAGAGTTGAGTGGTGGCCACGAGTGTTGGAGCAGCTGGTAGAGGCTCCTGTGTTAGTTCCATCGTGGGTGCCAGGCTAAGGTGACAGGCTAGGGTGCTGGGTACTCTGACTGCCCTCTTTGTCTTTCACTGTTGCCATTTGATTAAGAAATGCCCTTGGGAGCCTCACATGTTTAAGGCTTGGTTCCAGCTGGTGGCCAGATCTGAGGAGGTGGTGGAAAGTTTCAGAGACAGGGTCTGGTGGGGGGAGTAGGTACCCGGGGACTGCTTTCCAATGAATGTTATTCCTGGCCACAGCCCCTCCCCTGATCCCTCTGCTTTGTCTCCACTCTGAGAGGAGTAACATCTTCCACAAGCCATGAACCAAAGTAACACCTTCCTCCTTTAGGGGCGCCTTCTGGTATTTTGCTATAGCCGGCGAGAAGGTGACATGCCCAGGAGAACCCGTAGTCGGGTTGGCGTGTGCAGCTAGTTATAGCCAATGGCGGAAAGTGGAACGGACGGACATCCCTTCAGTTAGAGATGAGGATCCTCTGTCTACCCCTTGCTTGCTGGTAGAGGCCTTGGTAAGCCTTTACCAAGTTGGAAAAGTTCAAAGATGGGAAGGCCTGCCTGACCCATGGTGTAAGTGAGAGAGGAACTTCCGTCATGTCAGGACACTGACATCTTGGGGTGAAATTGCTACCAAGGCGTAGTCTTGCCTCTTCTGGTTGATCTAAGCAGCAGATGATGGAGCTGGGGGAGAAGCGGATACGTTTGAAGAGGTGTCAGTAGGTTTGGGGGTCAGTTAGAGATGGGTTTGTGGGGAAATGAAGGGTGGCCGGAACAAACCCCAGCTCCCGATGCGCATTTGATTTCTATCTAGATACACATTCATGTCCTCTCTAGAGGGAACATGGAGCCTTGGAAGGGTTACAGAGCCTTGGTCAGAGAATGTATACGCTTTTAGTAAACAGGTATTACTAGTAGTTGACTGCCACTCATTAGCGGTGGCCTTGGAGAATTTGCTTCCTTTGGGTCTCACTCAGGTCTTTGAATACAAAGGGACAAAATATGTGAGCCTGGTCACAGACGAGAACGGGGTAAGTCTTGAGATGTAGCCAGTGATAAACAACCTACTATGGGGACTTCTTAGAAGCTGACAAAGGTGGCTTTGCTGCCTGTCATGGGGGTGCTGTGAGATCCTTATCTGTTCTTTGGCTCATTTTTACTTCTCTAGTTGCTGAGCCAACTACCCAATAAGCAACTTAAACAGAGTGGGGTGGGGGTATTTACTTTGGTTTATGGTGGCAGGCAGATCACTGCATGGCAGTGGGAACAAACTTTTGAAATTCTTTACCTCTTCATATCTTGGCAAACATGAAACACAGAAGATCAGAAATAGGGCTAGACTATGAAACTTTAAGACTTGTCCCCAGTGACTCATATCCTACAACAAGGCCTTAATCAGCTGGGTACCCAATATTCACATATATGAGCCTGTGGGAGACATTGTACACCCAAGCCATAATAGGTATCTACCTCACTACTTCTACTTCAGAAGAGCAGAAGAAATGGTGGAGCTTCTTTCTCTCTCTCTCTCTCTCTCTCTCTCTCTCTCTCTCTCTCTCTCTCTCTCTTTTGTTTTGTTTTTTTTTTCTTTTTTNTTTTTTTTTTTTTGAATTTTCAAGACAGGGTTTCTCCGTAGTTTTTGGTTCCTGTCCTGGAACTATCTCTTGTAGACCAGGCTGGCCTCGAACTCACAGAGATCCGCCTGCCTCTGCCTCCTGAGTGCTGGGCCAGCCTTGGAGCTTGTCTCTTAAAGTGACTTTTGCACCTGCTTACTTACATAGTGAGGTAGTAGCTATAGGACCCAGGGCTGGCCAGGGTACTGCCTGGGTGTGTCCTGCCAGGTGACAGGGGCCAGCATAATGCTTGAATCCTAACACCCACCACTGCGGTGGCCTATTCTCCCAGAGAAAGCACTGTAGTCTTCCTTTCATCCAAGGAAGCCACCTGCAAGTCACCAGCGTGGCTTTTGCTTCTTCTGCAGTAGTTGAGGGCAGTGTTGGGTTTGCTGGCATTTTGACTAAATTATCTTCAGTAAGTCTCTCCAGAAACCAGATGACTGGAATTTCCCTATGAAACCTAGGTGCCCACAGACCACAGTTTACCCTGCTCCTGGAATTTTTTCTCTTGTGCCTCTCTGTAGGACCTAGACACTTGCCCGGGAGGTTAACAAGGGTGGAGACAGGATGTATGGGATCCAGGGCATTTGCTGCTGGCCTAACAACAGGCAGTGTGGACCAGAAAGCTTTCCTGAGCTGACAACGGGCTAAGTCTCTCTCTACAAGCTGTTCCCCCTTTTGCTGTATAGTGGAGGCAGCAAGGACAAGCATCCAGGTTCTAGATAGTAATAGAGAACAGACCCCGTTCTGCCTCTCTGTCTGTAACCTCAGCCAGTGCTTTCTGCAGCACAGTTACTCAATTATAAGACAAAGAACCCACCAGAGCTTACCACCTAGGGTTACCGTGAAGAGGTGTGAAATGTGTTCAGAGATCAGGCATACAAAAACTAAACACTGAAAAATGTATTCCCATCATTATTTTCCTTCCATGGTGGTTTGGGACCCTGCATACCAGGACAGGCAAAGCTGCGATGATGCGGGACCAAAGCCACGATGTTCCCTTTGTCATCACATCCTGTCTGTCCCAGTAAGCCACGCCCCATCCTCTTCTCCTTTTCTGTTTCCTGTTGTTTTTAAATTATGGGTTTTTTATTAGCATGTCATGAAATTAGAATTTGAAACAGTCATTGTATTGAAAGGATATCTGATATGATTTGGGGGTGATATATTTATTTTTCTATCTCTTTTTTTAAATTGTAAACTCTGTTTCTATCTCAACACTAGTTAAGACCCACTTTAAATATTACCATTTCTACAGCTATCTTCCTAAGTCCCCAAGACATCTGCCCACTAACTTCTTCCTTTTCCTAAACAGCCAGTTGTATGACCCGAGGTGCTAGGCACAGCCTCCAGAACCTTTGAGCCCTGGAAAGCACCCAGCAGAGCCAGTGCCCTGTGCTTATTGCATAAGCCACAGTCCAAATCCTACAGGGAGGAAGAAGCTGTCACTGCTCCTTTTTCTCTCTCAACAAGATGGTAACTTAGAGGTCACCTTGAACCAAATGGAAACTCCCTAAAGACCACTCTTCCAATGAGAAATATGGCCCAAAGCAACCGCCTTAGAGTTCTATTTGGAAGGGCTCAAGGCCCAGTCTCCTGAAATGATTGGATAGCTCAATTTCCAAAATGAGAGAGAACAGCTAGCAAGACAGTGGAGTGGTTTGCAAAGAACAAGGGGAATGTTTCCCAAGGAAGAATTTTTAGGGTGTCAAACAACAGAAAGAGAGGAAAAATAGAACCAACAGAACCAACAGTTTTAACAGAGAGTCAGCTCCCTCTGGCCTGCAAGCATCTTCTATAAAAAATGTCATCTATAAAAATTCATGGAAGAAGCAGTAAATAAAAAATAAAATCAATGGCAATGACATGGTTGGAGAGAAGTAGCCTAATTCTTGCCATAAAGATTAATAAATATTTATTATTAGCATTTATTTTTAAATCATAAAGCTTCATGTTTCTTTCAAGTCGTGCTTCTCCCATCTCTGTGGCTGCCAGTGCTGTGGAGTTGCACAGCTTCATCCTTTGCAATGTTGTGTCCCTCCAGCTGCCAGGTGTCCCCACTGACCCATCCCTGTGCACGAGGGGATACCCTGAGTACAATGGAGATGTCTCAAGCTAAAGCTAAGCTTTCCCCCTCTGCATCATGTGGCCAGATGACAGAGGGACACATTTGACAAGGCATAGGTGCCAGGCAGTAGAATCCAACCTCAAATCAAAGTGAAGATTACAAGGGATTACACCCTTAAGGTCATTGTGTGGTGCTTGCACAGTGAGTAGATGGTAACAGCTATGGTTATTAATAACACATCAGGCAAATCTAACCAGAGATTTTCCCAAGACTTAGAACAAGTCAGCCCCACTCCAGTAGCACGGCCCACAGAACGTGCGAACCTGAATTTCGAAGGTTATTCTAGAGCACCGTGAGCACCCAGGGGGCACGTGCGGTGATTCTGTTCCGAGTGAGAACGCAGGTTGTGGGTTTATCTTCGCACTGGCATGAGGGTTGCTTATATGACAGACAGGTTGCAAGCTTTGCATTGAGCCGACACTCCAGTTTATTAACGGCTTACATCTGCTTGCCTGGTTCAGAGGGAAACATGAACATATCCGCTCATCGTAGCAATGTGTACTTTGTAAACATCAGTGCTGTGCTCAGCGTTTTATTTTCTCTGTGGACAGCTAAGGCCTGTGCCTTCTCCACAGGCTCCTTTTGAGCCGTCCTAGATGAATGCCAACAAAATAAAATCCATTTAAGTGAAATCTTCTGGTGTGAGAACATATTTTACACCTGATGCTTCTCCACACCTGGAAGGCACCCCTCTCAGGGTCGTGACACAGACACAAAATGACTACTTGTCTCCAATGGACCGTCCGGAGCCAGGCTGCCTGACAGGTCTGTACACTTGACTAGGCCAAACCAGTTTAATTTACTTTCATTTTGTGGAGGTTTTTCTGGTTGAAACTAGCAGAGGTGAACCAAACAGAGGATCAAGTTTCTACAACCACATTGTATTACTGTGAGGCAGAGACTGAGAGGAGACTGTGATCCCAAGCACGGCAGGAGCTCGGAGATAAGCTGTCCTGGAAATCGCAGGGAAACAGCGCAGATTCTCTGCTATCCATCCCATAGTTTGTGGTGCTGACTTTAAGATCATACAGGAGGCGTCCCAGGGAGCAGCTGAGATGGTGAAGTGCTTGCTGCATAAAGGACCAAAGGACAGATGTCCAGCATCCATATGAGGAAAGGAAAGTGACTCAGGTGATCCCAACACTGGGGAAGCTAAGGAGGATCTTGCAGGGTTGCTAAGTAGTTGATCAAGTCAAGCCTTTAAGCTGTGGGTTCAGAAAGAGATCGTGTCTCAAGAAATAAGGTGGAGAGAGATTAAGGAGGACATCCAACATTAGCCTCCAGCTTCCACAAGTGCATGTGCACACACATGCACACACACATACATGGACACGCATGCACACACATGCACACACAATTTACAGGGGATAACTGAAAGATGTTTCATGTGATTGATGTCTCCATCAGCCAGAGGACAAATCCCACCATCTCAGAGCTTAGAGCCAGTTGAATCTGAGAGGAAAGTGTAGCGTTTACTGATACCAATGCCTGGAGTTGTGTGCAGCTTGAGGCCATTATTACAAGGCACAGTAGCTTTCCTTCCAGGGGGCACAGGTAGGCCTTGGGCGAAGCAAAGAAGCAAGTCCACAGGCTTGCCTCCTCAGGAACAGTTAGTCACTCTTCACCTTGTGCAGATGACAGGAATTTCTGTTGAAGGTGGTGGTAATGCTTCTTCTGCTTTGGGGGTTGTGAAACGACACCAGCTTTTCTGACTCTTAGTTCTGCACGGCCACTATAACCAGAAGCTCCTGAGTCCTCATTTATAAAACAGCGTCAGAGTTCCTCCTCTCCATGGTCCCACCTTGGACCTCAGCATGAGGATTAATAAACTTGTGTAAATGCATGAAACACTAAAAACAGCCAACACTTCTGTGTTGCTTCCATTGTCCCAGACAATGTTCTAAGTGCTGTGGCTAACTAATTGAACTCTCATATCAATTTTGTAAATTGGGAACTAGCAATAGTTCAGTTTTATAGAAGAGGAAGTGGAAAGAGAGAGATTAAGTACTTTGCCAAGGTCACACCACCAGGAAAAGGCAGAGCTGGGCTTTCAACTCAGAGCCTGTGTTCGTAATTGCTACCTCTGCTGCCTTTCACTGAATGCAATAAATTCCGGGTATTTGAATGGAAGCATAAGTATTTAACACACACCACACATGTTATAATCTACACTTTCCTCACGGAGCAGGAAATTTTTATTTTTAAAAATACCAACCTGCTCTGACATAATTTCAACAGTACCGTATAACTGCCATCAACACAGCTCTTCCTGACCCTCTTCTTGGGATCTGAGCCCTGCTGAGCTACCCAGCTTAGTCTGGCTACCCCTTCTGGTCCAGCAGCCTGCCTGGGTCCTGTGTGGAGCAGGGACAAATGCCAGGACTGCCCAGTGCATGGAACTGAGTAAAAAGTGGCATAGTGTCACAAAATAAATAAATAAACGAGACTCAGTTGTGTTTGTGTGTATGTGTGTTCATGGATGTGTGTGGGTGCACATGGGGGCAGATGCACATGTGTGTACAGGCACATGTGCATGCACACAAGTGTGACTGAGCCCAGAGGACAAACCCAGGTTTCTCTAGCGGGAAAGGTCTCACTCAGGAAACTGTGTAAACCGTGATCTAAACACAGGACAACAAAGACATTTAGTAACAAGTGTGCAGATCAAAGCCAATGTATTCAGTCTCGGTTAAGGAGTTTAAACTTTTCTTCTGTAGATTTTAGGAGGCCGAGCATGTGCTTGGGCAGTGTCGTGTTGGAGTCGGAGAATACCAGAAAAGCGTTCCCCGAAGCAGAGTAGTGCAGGAAGCAGAATAGGCAGGAAATGCTGGCTTTTCCAAACACCCAGGAGAGAGAGGCCATGTGGTTCAGGTAAGTGGGTGAGGCAAGGCGACGGAAACAGGCAGGAGAAGACTAAACAATCTTGTCAGCACTGCTCAGCACTTGGTGGTCTGGAGGCGGTGATGCCATGGGGGGGGAGTAAGGAACAACCCTTTGGGAAAGGGTGGCTAACTCTAGACATCTCAGGCATCGACAAGCTATTCTGAGAAGGTGTCAGACAGACCAGTCTTCTTTGCAGAACCATTCTCTGGAAGGTCACGTGATCTCTACACCTGCTTCTTCTTTTCCTCTCACCGAGATGAAAATCTTGAGGGAACTGCATTTGTCTTTTCCCATCAAGGAGTTCATGGTTGCCTCCCACCATCAGCAAAATGGCCACGCTTTTCCCACGTGTTTCAGCTGGTTCATTCACATTTTCATCATTCTACTCCTGCTCAAATTATTTTTTTAATTGAAACGAATTGTAATTGGTGCCCATTGTGCACTTGCTTTCTTCGTTAGCATTCATGAAGCTTTAAAGGAAAGACTGGTTTATGTCCCACTTCACGGGCCTTTCTGGGCCTCGTGAGAAAGCCCTCTCAGCTTCACAAACACCTTACTGCAAGTCCAGATTTGAGCATCGTCTCCACCAATCTGAGGTGGGACATTTTCAACACATCAAAAAAAAAAATTAGTTAACATTTTGGAGGCTTTTTTCTTCCACCCTGAAATTCACATCCCCAGTGGTCTTACAAATCTCTAGTAAAGACATTGGATTTGCCTGTTTTCAGTCAGGGACCATTTAAACAAGAGGCAGATGCGCAAGTGTATGGCACTTAGGCTCTAAGTGTGGTGACGGATCAACCACGACAGGTGAGGAAACACTACGGTAGAACCATGTGCCTGCCCACGCCTGGGCTGTGCCAAAGGCGGCAAAGGGAATTCCCGGCTACTGAGTTTCCACGGTGGGCCCACAGCCCAGCTACCTCATTCATATTTGTTTCTCACACAATCCCCCATGAGCTCCCTTTGAGGTCTGTACTCTGACCTCTGCTTTATAGAAGAACAAACAGAGATTTGGGAAGAATAAACACCTGGTCTGTGTACCCTGGGAAGAAAGGCAATGCTAGTAGTGACTGAGCTAAGAACCCCCTACACAGCCTGGTCCACTCAACTGACTTCCACACTTCTGTCCAATCCGCGCCATTCTGCTGTGGGCCACCTACTTCTGAACCTGTTAGCGGAGCCTTTGTTCTCTTATCTGAGTCTTAACCGCCAGCATCTGGCTTGGATCCGCCCTGTCCTTCCTGATGCCATGCTGATTCAGGCTCTCCTCTTGAAATCACTGAGACAGCTGCTTAGGCAGCATCCCTTGCTCTGTTAGCTTCCATCCTCATCCTTGGGCCCTGGAAAGGGGTTTTTCCTCTCTCATTCTGAACACTCCAGTGCTCTTCTCTGATGAGGTTTGATGATCCCAGGTCCCTAATGAGATACCCATAAGTCCCTGGGGTGCTCTGTGCACCCATTTTCTCCTACTCTCATGCTTCTCTTTACTCCATGAAGTCTGGTCCACCTGCCACTCCCAAAGCACACATAGAGCATTCCTGCTTCTTGGCATCTGAACATTCATCTTCTGTTCTAAGACACACTCTCTGTCCTCTGTTGCCCAGAGTTACTTAGATTCTCTGGGTTGAATGACTGTCACCTCTCTTAAAAGTCCCGTGTGCTTATACATCTGCATGGGAGGAAGACAAAGCTGACAACCTTTTTACAAACAAAAACAAGTCCCTCGAGACATCGTACTTGAGGGATGGCAAAGACCTGAGATTTCCCCTAAATCCCTTCTTTACACCGCGTCTATTGTAAGGACCAGGTGCACTTTAGGTGCACATCAAATAAGTCAACTAGTGATGAAGACATAAAGAAGCCCTTTCAAAGGGCCACACATCTAATCTAGTGCTGGTGGCCAAGGTCCTTAGAAAATTCCAGATACACATCTGGCAGCCAGAAGCAACTGAATGCTGCAGCACTATGCAAGCGCCCCACCCCCAGCCTCTGTTCACAGCTGTCTCAGCACTGCCCCCCATCACTGTGTGTAGGTGAGATCATCTCCCCCTGGCTTCTGTGGCTTCTGTGAGGACGGCTCCTTTGGAGAGGGCAAGAATGGGCATAATCAGGAGTGTCCTAAGTTCCTTTCGCCAGGACAGCTGTCCTGTCCTGTCCTGTCAGACCCAAGTTTTCATAGTTCCTAGAGAGTATGGGTCAAACTCAAGCGCTGCAGGGTGAGGGGTGACTGTGTCAGAGGAGAGTCAGGAGACATCTGCAGAGTTTTGATTCCTCCTCTGCCAGCCTCCAAAGACCTGAATCTTCCCACATACATTTCTCGCGATGAACAGACGAATGAGGATCTCTGGAGCAGAGAAAATGTACATCAACAAGTGTAGGTTGCATTTAAATACTTAACTCATTTTGTATTCTGGTTCCCAGGCTTATTTGTTTCTGCTTTCATCTCCCAGGTAACTGTTTGTCATTGTAACAATTTTATCAGGTACTCTGAGATGCTTGTGCAAACAAGGGTGGGGTGGGGGCAGGCCTAACACTGTAAGATAACTGACATTGGGACAGCTTGCCTCAAGCTGCAAAACTCTCATGTAGATAGATAGTTACATCCAGTCCTTGGAGTAACTCTTTGTAATAGGCCTTTTTGTGTTTGGTTAACACATATAGAAAAAGAAGAAGTGGGGAAGGAGAACGAAACACTATTTGAATGCCTTTCATGTGTCAGTTGCTGTAAGGTGTTCTTAGAACCATCTCATCAAAATCTTTCAAACCCTAAGAATAAGCAAGCATCGGTGTCTATATATGTGCCTACAGTATGGAGGGAGAGCTGGGAGCTATTGAATGCTCTTGTCTGGGGCAAAGAGCTGTGCTGGGTCTTGGTATCACCACCAATTTACTGATCTTCCGTCCTCACAGTTTCCCCGGGTTACTAAAAAGCTCTCAGTGACACCTTAAGAATATTTGCACTTATACAACTATTAAGTAACAGGAGTGGGCTTCCTCCTCAAAATTCAGTTCTTTGCCCAGTTTCACTAATATAGTATCCCAGGTAGATTACCTAGCTATTTATCACCTACCACCTTCAATGCTAAAACTATGTTTATTGTTCTCAATTCACTGTGGTCTCTGAGTTAGACTGGATAACTGTGACACTGGTCCCCGTACACTATATCTGGTGGGACTATTCTTTATGCACAAAGGGGACATTCTCAGACAAAGGAAAACTAAGAAAAATTATTCCAGCAGTCCTAGAGTTAAATATTGGCTAAAGAAAATTCTAATCCCAGGAAGGAAATCAATCAGATGGCCCAAGACTTCAGAAAGAAAAGTAGTAGAATCGGTAAATATAGGGGACATCTAATGGTCCATCACTCTCTTCATGAGTTTCTCAAGTCACAGCTAAAGACTACAACAAAAGAACAGCATCTGTCTTGAAGTCCAATTCATTAAGGAAATAGTTGATACTATTCTATTTAAAATATGGGGAGAGAAGCTAGAGAGAAAGCATTTGGCTTCTAGCACCTGTGTCAGGTGGTTCACAACCCTGTAACTCCAGTTACAAAGGATCTGACGCCCTCTTTGATCTTCCGCGAGCACTCACACGCACACACGCACACACACTCACACACACACACTCACACACTTTCTCTCTCTCTCTCTCACACACACACTTTCTCTCTCTCTCTCTCTCTCTCTCACACACACACACACTTAAAACTAAAATACAAACTTTAAGAAATATGAGAATATTTACTTATGTGTTGGGGGAGGACGCTTGTTCATTCCCGGGTGCCCAGAACTGAAATAATGACACAGAAATCTATATTAATTGCAATACTGTTTGACCAATCAATAGCTTAAGGATATTTCTGGCTAGCTCTTATATCTTTTTTTTTTTCTCTGTGGTTTTAGAGCCTGTCCTGGAACTAGATCTTGTAGACCTGGCTGGTCTCGAACTCACAGAGATCTGCCTGCCTCTGCCTCCCGAGTGCTGGGATTAAAGGCGTGTGCCACCACCGCCCGGCTTAGCTCTTATATCTTAAATTAACCCATTTATATTAATTTGTGCATCACCACATGGCTGTGACTTACTGGCAAGATTCTAGTGGGCTCCATAGAGGCATCTGTCTCCTGCTGGTGGCTACCTGGCTTTCCCTGACTCTGCCTACCTTCCCTCTATATCTCTTTCAGCCTGGCTTTACTCTGTGAAGCCATTGGCCGAAAGCAGATTCTTTATTAACAAATGGCAATAAAACATATTTATAGTATACATCACCTCCCCTTTAACATAGCAAGATTACATATACAAAACAAGTATCAAGCAAGAAGTACAGTTACAATATTTATATCTGCTTTATCTTTTATCATAAGTAAGGAAAACTATAATTATAACTGTTTTTTCTTTGACTCCATCAAATACTCCAAAAGGATATAATATTACCTAAGTTAACAGGAAATGCATTGTAACCAACTTCCAAAACTTGACAGAGAAAATTTCTGAAATTGACAGAGACATCTCACTGCCTGATTAGTCATCCAAAATTCTTCTGTAATCATTGGAACATCCATCTACAGCCTACAGGCCCATAGCATCTGGCAGGCTTTTCTATGAAGCAGAAAAGTTGAAGGTCTCTTATGCCTTGTATTAGCAAAGTTCATTAGTTGCTTTCTTCTGTGTCTTGCAGAATGTCTGGCAGACTCATTCATGAATCAGGAACCCAGAAAAAGATGGTCTCACCATTAGGCAAGTTCAGGAGTCTTTTTTCTGTGGATCCTATAAGTCTAGTCAAGCAGTTCAGGCAAGAGTAGTTTCCTGCCCAAATGGCTAACAAACTCCATGAGAAGCCTCTTCAATGCCCATCATTCCCTTGAAGTAGATTGGAGCTACCAGGAGCAAATGTGTCTCATTGTCATGAAAAGTCCTAAGTTCTTAAAAACATTTTAAATGCCATAGTCTGTTAGTCTTTGAAAGATTTGAAGAATACCTATCTATCTGAAATATATCTCTGTACATCTAGAAAACCTAACTAACTAACTAACTAACCCAAATAACATGACTACAATTTGACTATTATAGATGACTATCTATTAATCTGTATTTCTTAATCATACATTGTATTTTTAAATGAGCTGCACAATGTCTTAATCAAGAGCAGAAATATATAAATAACAAAATTGACCTAAAATCTGTATCAATAAACCATACCAATGCAAATCTCCATAGCATATCCCCCTTTAAATGTAAACATGTATAAACAATCATTTAGGCAATTTGAACATAACTGCTTCCTGCTTTTTGTTGGACGAAGTAAATTTTGGGGGTGTTTATGGCAACCTTTCAGGAGGTCTTGGTCCGTCAAACCACAGTAGTCTGGAAGGAATCCACAGGTTCTCATCTTCTGTGAAAACAAAAGTAGAACCTCTTTTCCAAAGCAACACATCCTTAGGCACAAATTTGGAAGTTAAGATACCTTTAAAACATATAGGTTAGTTTAGCTTAGCAGCCCATACAATAAAATGTCTCTCTGTACTTAGTTCATTCACAGTAAAAATTTCAAAGAAAACACAATAATATACATAATCCAGATTCTCTGTGTATATTCTATTTTTACATGGCTTATTTTTCTTTACCCCTTTAATCTGTAACTGTTTGTACTCTGTCTCTTTAAAACTTTTAATTTTTAAAACCATTTACTTCTTCTTATAACTGTCTATATTCTTTTTCTATTCTCTCTCAAGCCTACACATATTTATCCAATACTGTGACCCTTAGAGATCTTTTCCACCTGGATTTGTCTTTATCACATATGTATTTGTAATTATTTTTTTTGACCAGGACCACTTCTTAAAATGCAAAGTGGCATGGCTAGGACTAAGGCTGCTTTGCCTTTTGGCTCCACCCAATCCAACATGGTGAGGTTCTATTCACTGCCTCTGAGACTGCTGGGTGGGAGCCACACTCCCCACCTCAACTCTGGTGACCAGCTGGCCCATGTTACCACCAAGTCACTTGCAGTAGGCTGCCCACAAACCCCATTCAAGTGCTTGGCCTCCTGAAAGAGCCAGAGTTCCTGCTGGCAGCACAAACCAGGAACAGCCATTTCAAAAAGGTACATTTTTTTGGCTACTGCCTAGTCAGGAAGACTTCTCTCAAAGGAGGCACAGTGCTCCTACTCACCACCAGAAAACAGAGCCCATTTGCAAAAACAAAACAAAACAAAACAAAAAACAAGAAACAACAAAAAACCAAAAAAAACCCTGCTCTCTCAAGTTTTATGGATGCAATCACACATGTTGTCATCTATTTGTTATTTTGTTGTCTTTGAATTGTTTGACAGCTGAGGAAGGATCAACAGCTGCTAACAGACATTTAATTATAAATGCTACTGGATTAATTGGACATATATATTTTGAAAATGCTTTGACTTCAAAATTTAAGTCAAAAGATATGTTATTTTGGAGAAGAGGTTTTGCTTTTGTTTCTACAGAAAATGGGAGCCTGTAGATTCATTCTGGGTTAAGGAAAAATAGATTTTAACAAGGAAGACCCCCTGAAAAATCTCCGATTAAAGCAGATGGCCCAGATAATTCAATATCTCAGAGGACCTCTATTGGGGTTTCCTCCGAGTTCTACAACCAGAACAGCCTTAAGACTGTTGGCTGAGATGATCAAGTCTCACAAAATATTTGACTTGACCATAATCCTAAATTTTCTTTAGGTCCCCATAAGATTATCAGTGCCCCCAATCAGCAGGAAGTAGCTTAGAAAACTATACTCGCAATCTCAAAAATTTGATTATAGATGCTTGTTTTTGTTTAGAGTGTTGGTTCCAACTTGTTATGGATAATGGACAGGAAAAAAGCTAAACAAAGGAGATTATATTCAGAGTTCTTATTTTGAAAAAGAAAAAAAAAACAGGGGGAAGTGTTATGGGACAATGGTTTTATATCCTGTAAAAATTTGTCACTTGTGTTAGTTTAATAAAATGCTTATTGGCCAGTAGCCAGGCAGGAAGTATAGATGTGACTACCAGAATAGGAGAATTCTGGGAAGAGGAAAGGCTCAGTCTACAGTCGTCATCCAAACACAGAGGAATCAAGATGAGAATACCTCACTGATAAAAGGTACCAAGCCACACGGCTAACACAGATAAAAATTTTGGGTTAGTGGAAGATGTAAGAGTTGTTTCATAAGAAAGCCTGAGCTAATAGGCCAACCGGTTTATAATTAACATAGACCTCTGTGTGTTTCTTTGGGACTGAATGACTGTAGGACCAGTTGGGAAAGAAACCTCTGTCAACACTTATGTGGACATAAAATTTAAACATGTTACTGGAAACAATAAAATACAAATACTAATAAAACTGTAATAAGTCATATGTATACATAATAGTATCTACAATATTTACCAAGATAATTAAAAAATATACTTAAAACCAGCATAAGATGTATATTTCTAATAAAAATTCAAGTAACTGGATAGGTACTAAGAGACTGAGAAAAAGAACTGTGAAGAACAAAAGAAGTATAAGCCCTAAACTAGCTATAACTTAAACAATGATTTAAATATAAATATACCAAGTGTTGATTAAATGATAACAGATTTTGACAGGAGAATATTTAAATAATCATCAACTATGTACTGTCTGCAAGAAACTCACTGCAATTGCAATGGCATAGAAATGTTTAAAATTAAAGGCTGAAAAAAGATATGTTACTAATATTAAATTTCATTTCTTAAAATTTAAAGTGGCTATAATATATTAGATAAAATGGATCTCAAAGCAAAAGAAACTATTAAAGGCAAAAGTGAGGGGTGTATGATGTGGAACAATAATGGAGTCAATTCCAAGGTGATGTAATAGTCCTAAGTGTGTATGACTACACAAGAAAACCCAAATAACAGACACAAAAATTGATGTATATGAGTTCATTTTACCAACTTTGATATGAAAATGAAAGACTACAACATACAAAGAAGACAATATCCAATTACCTATACCAACACTGCAGCTGGAGCAGTCATGACCATGTGTTGCAATGCTGGGTCCACCGATGTCAGCCTCCAGACCCACATGGCCCTTCTGCATCTGAGCATTTATACTGGGTTCCTCCTTGGAAAAGAACAAAAACATCTGTTTGTAACCCACTTTGTTGTGGTATAACTTGTATAAAATTCTAGAAGAGCAAGAGATGGCTCAGTGGGAAAGGCATCTTTGGCTAAACCTAACAGCCAGAGTTCAATAGCTGGGACCACATGATAGTGAGAGAATGGATTTTCAAAAGTTGTCCTCTGATCTCCACACATACACAATAAGCAAATAAATATAATCAAAATATAATTTTTAGGTTTTTGGTTTTTATTTTATTTTATGTGTATGAGTATTTTGCCTGCATGTATATATGTGCACAGCATGTGTGTCTGACACCTATGGAGGTCAAAAAAGGGTGTTGGATGCCCTAGAACTGGAGTTTAAGGTGGTTGTAAGCAACAATGTGAGTGCCTGGAATCGATCCCTAGTCCTGTGCAAGAGCACCTAGTATGTGTCTTTTTCTCTTTAGATTGTTTTTTACCTAGTCTTGAGGCTGTTGGCGTCCCTCAGTGGCTCACTCCTTTCCACTGCTGGCAGCACAGCAGGGCATGGACACCAAATCACTCATCTCTGTTCACATATGTCAGGATTGTCTCTAGGATTTTGCAGATTAGTAACCATAAGCAGAGGTGTAAAACAGTTCTTAGGGATACACGATTTCTTTGTTCTTGCATAAATATCTTTGAGTACAATAACTGGAATACATAGTGAATATAGGACTAGCTTGGAGGACACTGCCAAGCAGCTGGCCAAAGTAGCACACAAGTTCAAGATTTCATTTGCTGTGTACAGGCCGTCCCATTGCTCTGCCCAGTTTGCTTTCGCAGGCTGCAATTATGGCTAACACCTATTTTTTGCTTGTTCTAAAGTCTCTTTCAGCTCTGCATCTGTCACGGTCGATTGATTTTTCTCATGAATTATAGTCTCCTGCATCTTGAGAGCTTGGTACTCAGCAGCTATGCTGTACAAAAACACACTCCTCAGCACTTTGTGAATAAATGTCAGACATTGCAAACTTTACCTTAACAGGTGTTTTGTATCTTGGTAGTTTTATAATACACGTTAGCTGTGGGGCACAATCAAGTTACTTACAATCTTTCTATACAAATTGTTAGGCGGGACCAGAGCTACATTTAGTTTTGGACAAATGCCCCGACAGCTGCAAGAGTCTTTTGAATGTTCTACTGTGCATCCACTGAGTTGCACAATTTCCTGTCAAGTTTGTGGTTGGAAAGGTCATTGTCCCTAGCCCTACGTGAGTAGTACATAGTGTGTTCTCTCATACTTCCAGGTGGTTCTTTCCCCAGCTTTGGTTGTTGTCCTCACACACATATGTGGGTCCTCTACGTACTGTGGGAGAACTGCAGTTTCTTTCCAGCGTTGTTCTGTAAACCCTCCCCTCCTCTTCACTGTTTTTAGCCACATGGTCTCTCCCCTGACCCTCAGCCTTTCTCTTTGATCCATGTGCTTTATGTCATGAGTGCTCTACAGTGTGTTTAACTAGTTCCATATTGTCAGATGTTCCAGTTGCTTCTATAAACTATGGCCAAGAATATCCCAACACATACATGTAGACAGACTCCTGCAAGCACAGCTGTACTGTAGGCCTGTTATTAACAAGCAAGTTACTAGAAGTATAGGCTCATGCATGCTTAATTGCCACAGGTAACACTGTCTCATCTTCCAGAAGGCTGTATCATGTTATGCTTCATAGAAAGTGTATGAAAATGACGCTTGACCCACATCATCCTTGCCAGCAGCATTATCAAGTGAGATTTCTGCCAATCTGATAGGTTTAAAAAAGTATGTCATTATTTTTTTAATTTGTGATGATTTTGTTGTGAGCAAGGCTCAGCAGTCCCTGACAATCTCACTGGCCATTTTCCCTGTTTCTACTGAGATAGTGTTAAGGACAAATGACTCATAAGTCAGACCTGACTACTAAGTCCTGCAGCATATCCTTTGGCCGAGCCACTCACATCTGGTCTTCTGCATTTCCTCATTCCTTGAGCTCTCTGTGCGTTCCCTCTGGGGATCATTTAAAATGGCTTAGGGGTAACTGTAAACCATTTCTGGTGAGGGGTACCTTTTCTCTAGAGATGCTTTAACAAATAGGCCCCTAGGATTCTTTAGGCCAGCAGGGCAGCTGACCCCCATCTCTGGGGCCACAGAGCTCACAGGTACTGACATTTTTGTTGGTAATGAGAATTCAGGACCACATACTATTCTACCAAATCCCTCAAGGCTTTGCTCTTTCTGGCCCTGTGATTGAAGGGATTGACGGGATAATGCCCTAAATTTCATCTCTGGTAAATTCATAAAGGAACAGTGTTATCCTTTATGATAATGACAGTGTCTATGTAGTATTAGGAGATATATCTACACTCATGACACTGGAAGGAGATGCTATGTCTAGAAACAATGGATGCTGTAGGTACATTCAACAAGATAGAAGGACATATTGGGTCCAGGGACCAGAAAAGGGGTACTGGATTTGATGACACCTGGCCAATTTCTGGACTTTAGACAGACATCTGTTGTTGTAAGAGGCTGCTTGTTGTTCCCAGCTGCTCAGCCCAGAAATAATCACATAGAAACCATATTATTTGCAATACTGTTTGGCTAATAGCTTAAATGTATTTCTGGCTAACTCATATCTTAAATTAACCCATCTACATTAATCTGTGTATTGCCACATGGCTGTGACTTACCAACAAGTTTCTGGCTGATGGCTTGCATCTGTCTCCAGAAGTGGGTCCATGGCCTCTCTTGATTTTGCCTTCTTTCTCCCAGCATTCAGTTTAGTTTTCCCCACTTAGCTCTACTCTACCCTACCACAGGCCAAGGCAGATTCTTTATTCATTAACCAATAAAAGCAACACATATACGAAAGGACTTCCTACATTACTCTTTGTCATTAACCACAACCTTTATGGTTCCACCATCACTTCCCAGATCAATGATAAGCACTTGCATTTAAGAGCAGTGGGCCTGTGCCATTGCAGTTCAAGGCTGCTCTCTCTCCCCAGGATATACCTGCTTCCTCCAGCCAAAACTTAAGAGTGTTCCTCTGTCTAGTCTTGTTATGATTATGTTCCTAGGTTCTTCTGACTACTCACATGGGGTCTTCTGTCTGAGTCTTCCTTCATACCCAAAAGCTCTCTTTCAGGATAAAAACAGCCCATCCAGCACATTTCCCAAGTGTCCTTAGGGCACTGCTGAAATGCTGCTGTGAGTTTAGGCCTTTAAAGGTTCTCTTCGCTGCTCTAGGTCAGGCAGTGTCCTAGACGCTTCATATGCCTTACTTTTCATTTGCATGCCATGCTTGTGATGTGGGTATTAATATCTAGTTAGAGGATGAAGCAGATCAGAATAATTTAAATCAAGTTAAAGTTTCACAACTAGAAAACGAGAAAGCAGCTGCTCTATTTTCCCCTGCAAAGACTGTTGTGATTTAACTTTGCTGAGGAGACAAGGATGTGGCTGGTGGCAAATGAAGCATCACTGTAAGCTTACGTTGCTAGGGAGTGCAGCATGGTGGTGACTTCCGCCAGGATGCAAGGGAAGGACCCGCTGGAGACAAGTCTCAGCTTCTCTGTGAGATGTGCTTGGGGAGGGGTTTCTTAGATATGCTGAGAATTTTTTATAATTTATTTGGAGAGGATTGCAGAAGGGAAGAGAAGGCACTGAGGAGACACCATGGGGAATGAAATGGGAACTGTCTACACAGCACTCACACTCTATGCTCAACCATGCTGAACCCAGTGATACTTCAGCGCTCAGAACAGGTGCTTCCAGTTGGCAGGGGTTGCTGTCCTTGGGGTTAGCTCATTTTATTCACCCCTATAAGATACTCACAGGGCACTCCTAAAATAATATTAGTATCCTCAGAGAGGAACAAACTATGTCCAGTGTGTTTTCTGTATGGTGGCACCAAGGGCTGGACTGGAGAGCCTATTCCAGCATCTCAGACACAGACACAGTTGCCTTCTGGTCCATTTCCTTACTTCTTTCTCTGCCAGGGTGGTTTCTAGCTGGGTCAAGGCTGGGAGAAAGGCTTCTCTGAACACACCTTTTCACAAGAGTTCTTCGTTGAGTCTAAGACCTGGGTTGCTGACCACAGAGGATAGATCTGGAAGGCCATCACAGACCATCAGACTAGGAGCTTTCAGACCCCTTCTCTGGAACCTTTTAAGCCCTGTGTGATGGTGGCTGGAGGGTGGCATGAGACTGGCAAATGTAAGACGCTCTCCACTTCTTGTCCCTGCTTCTGCAAAGGCAGTTCATTTATACACACAATCCTGCGACTTCATAAAACCCAGTTCTCCCATTTCATGTAATAGATGGACACCAACGTTTACAGACATGAAGTGGCCTGTCCCATTGGTTACAGAGGCTGAATAGGAACTGGCTGTCAGGGCCTTGATGATATCATTTTGTACTAAATTGCAGGGCCACTGCTTTTGGGATTACATCTTTGTCATTTTCAATCTCTCCCAGAGGTCACCAACACAGAATATTTGTTTTCTAAGAGGAACCAGGGCTTCATTCTTTCTTCTCTGCCCTCCTGCCCCTTTACTTTCCTCTTCACACCCCTTCTGGTCTTTCTTCTTTCCCTTCTGACTTGAGTGGAGTTTCTATCCAAACCTCTCTTGCCTTAGTGTGGATGAAGAATGCTTTCAGGGGACCCCATTTATACCAATGTTACTTCCCCATTCTTTACCCCAGTGCTCCACCCCCTGGCATATTAGTGATTAAATACAAGGTGGCATTATGAGGGTACCAGAAAGGGGGAGACCTACTGTATGGGTGGACAGTAAGTGAAAAGCTAGATCATCTCAAGGAGCAGAAATTCCCCAATATCCCCCAAACCAGTGTCTTCCCTTTCTTCTTCTAACACCGCCTTGGCCAGAGGCCTCTTCCCTACTGCTTAAATGAGTTTCTAAGCCCCTGAAATCAGGAAGTTGAAATGTTTGAAAACTGTGGAGTCTGCAGTGTTACACAGAAGTCGAGTTCAAAGGCAGCCTGCCTGCTGTCACCTGCATGCAGGTTCTCAGTTCCTGACGACGGCAGCAATATCTGCGGCAAATGCAGCAAGAGAAGAACAGCCTACAGCTTAGGGTGCAGGCTTTGGCAGGCACGGGGCAGGAGAAAGGCTTTAGATGCTCAAAGGCCTGAGGTGTTGAAAATGTCATTAGCTGTGTGTCTTGGGGATGGTGGGGACCATCCTTGTTGGTGATGGCAGTCAGGTAGTTTTCTGTGTTCTTTTCCTGAGTTCACCTATCAGAGGTACTCTATTATGAGCCGGATTAACAGTCACGGAAAGCCCGGATGCAGTTAGGGACCTCCAATAAATAAAAATTTCCATAATAATTACTGTGTTTGCAACACTTTCCAAAAACTTTCTCTTGAGGATACTGGATCATGTATGCCAGGGGATTCAGGGTCCTGGCAATTTCCCTCAGACTGAAGAAATAAGATAAACACACCAGAAATAACAAGGACTGAATTACGTTATTTCGGAAGCTGATAGCTTCAGGACCATAATTTTTCACCTACTTATTAAATAGTTCCGATTTTCCGCTCCATTTAACAATGACTTTATTGCTTACCAATTGTGTTAAGTATAGTATGGAATGTAGCCCAGCATTGTTTCATGAGCATATTCTTAGACCTTACTTCAGACTCTGACCATGTTATTTACTGGTTGCTTGATTTTAAAGAATAGTCTAGAATCTCAGTTTCCTCATCTGAAAATGGAGATAATAATATTAATTTTTAGAATTTTGCTAAAATTATGTCTAAATCTATGAGAGTGTTTAATGTACATTGAATTAATGTTATCATTATCTTAAGAATTGTAGAAATTTCCAGGCAATAATGGTAGACACCTTTTACAGCACTTGGGAGGCAGAGGCAGGCACATCTCTGAGTTCGAAGCCAGCCTGGCCTACAGAGCAAGTTTCAGGACAGCCAAGGCGACACAAAGAAACTCTGTTTCAGAAAACCAAAAAAAACAAAGGAAAAAAGAATTGCAAAAATTATAGAACTGAAGGTACCATCATTCCTACTTCTAAAATACTATTTTAGTATTATATCCCACAAATATTTATAAGGGAAAAGGAAGTGTGAGGGTCAATTTCAGCTGTCGGTGTGACACACCTAACACTGACCATGAAGAAAGCCTCAATGAGAGAGTCTCTAGATCAGGGTGGCCTGTAGGTGTGCATGTCTGTGGGAGCTGGTCTTATGTTGACGTAAGAAGTCCCGCCCACTGTGGGCGACACCATTCCCTGGGCTTGAGTCCTGGAAGATAGTAGCCTAGAGAAGGTGAGCTGAGTGGTAGGCACACATACATTTATTTCTGTTTCTTCTCTAGCCTCTGGGTTTGACTGACAGCTTTAAGTTCCTGCCTGATTTCCCCACAGTGATGGACTATAACCTGGGATTGTGAGTTGAATAAACTGTTTCTCCATGAAAACTGCGTGTGTTGGAGTGTTTTATCATAGGGGAAGGAAAGAAAGGAAGGAAGGCAGAAAGGAGGAAGAGAGGAAGGAAAGGAAACTAAGACAGAAAGGAAGAAACTAAGACAGAAATCAAAAACTGAAAAAAGTCATCAGGTACACACCACTTAAGTTTGAATTTGTGTCTTCATTAGTTTAAGGACAGTAAATTGTGTATATTTTTGCAAGAGAAAGTCTATACCAATAACTATATGCAGATTCTACCTCTGGATGCTTTTCTCTTTGCCCAGTAACCCAGCGTACACAGAGACTCAGAGGAACTTGAAAGTTGTTGCAAAGGAAAACAAAACCCCTCTGTCCTTGGTGGAAAGCCCTCCAACACACCCAGGGTATCCTCTTCCAGACTGTCAGGGAAAGCCACAGGAACCAGCTTGTGATTTGAATGAGAATGTCCCCCACAGGATCACAGGTCCCTGAGTGTTTGTTCCCCAGTTGGTAAAACCTTTAGGGAGGGATTGGAAGTGTGGCCTTGTTGGAGGGCTCTTGTCACTGGGGTGGGTAGGCTCTGCAGTCTCAGAAGGTCCTGCCATTCCCAATCTCTGCCCCACAGTTGTGTTTCAAGGTACGAGGTCTCAGCTGCTGCTCCAGCGCCTTGCCTGCCACTGCCTTGTTCTCTACCATGATGGTCATGAACTCTAACCCTCAGGAACACAATAAACTCTTTATTCTGTGCTTCCTTGATCATGGTGTCTTATCACGGCCTCAGAAAAGTAACTAAAACACAACTCAGACTAGCTAAGCAAACATGATGTGCATAAGACCTTCAAGAGCTTCTGCAATATCCTTGAAGAAATTGTCCAGGACTAGGCTAGCCTGGGGCTTACACCTGTATTTTAAGCAGTTTCTCTCTCTAGGGCTGGTATGTCTAGTTAATCAGTCATAGTCCAGATATGTCCCCTTTGCTCTTCGTGGAGGCCCAAAGCCACGCCACTCACTGAGCCAATTCTGCCTAGTGTACTACTCTCAAACACCCGGAGAAGGACCTGGCTGCCCAGTGCTCTCTAAAACCTCTGTAACTCTCCAAACCTGACTCACTCCTGTAGGTTAAATGGTGTGTGTCCCATAGGCTCACATGTTTGAACACTTTTTTTTGAATTGCTATTTTTATTTATTTATTTATTTATTATTTTTTATTTATTAAAGATTTCTGTCTTTTCCCCCACCTCTGCCTCCCCTTTCCCTCCCCCTCCCCCAGTCAAGTCCCCCTCCCTCGTCAGCCCAAAGAGCAATCAGGGTTCTCTGCCCTGTGGGAAGTCCAAGGACCACCCACCTCCATCCAGGTCTAGTAAGGTGAGCATCCAAACTGCCTAGGCTCCCACAAAGTCAATACGTGCAGTAGGATCAAAAACCCATTGCCACTGTTCTTGAGGTCTCAGTAGTCCTCATTGTCCGCTATGTTCAGTGAGACCGGTTTTAACCCAGGCTTTTTCAGACCCAGGCCAGCTGGCCTTGGTGAGTTCCCGATAGAACATCCCCATTGTCTCAGTGTGTGGGTGCACCCTTTGCGGTCCTGAGTTCCATGCTCGTGTTCTCTCTCCTTCTGCTCCTGATTTTTGAACACTTAAAGACACTGTCACTACCGAAGAGCCCAACACTAGCTGTTGGAACTGGGGGAATTTGGAGAGCCTTTAGAAAGTAGAATCCCACCAAAGGTCACCAAGGGACAGTCTTAAAACTTTATGGCCTGGCCCCACTTCCTGTTTACTCTTTGTTTCTCGGAGTCCAATCTAGCGTGAGCCTCAGGCTCCGGCCACTGTGCCTTCCTTGCTTGTTGCTCTGTCTCCCCCACCATGGTGGACTGCATCCTTCTGTAACTGTAAGACCTTTTCCTCTATTATGTTGCTTTTGTCATGGTACTTTATCTCAGAAAGAAGAAAGTAGCTAAAGATAGCTGTCCTTAACGATGCTCCATTGTAGTAAGACGTGGCCTTCCAGAGAGCTGTCGACTGGACAAATCCATCTCAAGAGAGATTTGGATGAAAACTAACACCGACTGCTCACTTTGGGAAGACGAACCTTGTTGCCTTGATTCAAAATCAAATATGTAAGTGTTAAGTATAGACAAAAGGAAATGCCGTAAAGCCGAATGCCTTCATGCCCTTAGACAAGCCAGTGATGCGTGGCTATAGCAAGCTTCTGGTGCTTTCATACATATTTGGGCTGGAGCTGATCACGACCTCACCAGCTCATCATTGGAAGACGGTCGCCATTTTGTGCTATGGGGGATGTCCCTCACTCGGTATGACTTTTAAAGGTCTGGAAGGCTGTGGGCCCATATTTCTGTATAGCACAAAAGCCATAGGCCCAGTCTGAGCGATCACGTAGATTTGCAGACAAGATGTCTCTGCCTAACAATAGCAAGGATGTAGATCTCCTGAGGAGAGGTGTTGACTGAAACTGGTCAGGATGTTTGGTGCTTCCTTCCTTTGTAATTTGGAGGATGTCTTATAGAGATGCTAATTCAAGGCCTACCTGACTGCTAGATGCAGACGTGACCAGAGCCCATGCACCTGGTTGCCTAGGAGATAGCCTAATGTGTTCCTGCTCTATTCATGTGAAGATATATAAGCTGTTTGGAGAATAAAGGAGAGATCTTCTTTGGAGAGAGATCTTGCCCGTGAAAGATGACCGTGTAAGTTGTGTTTGATTATTTCTCGCGACTCCGTTCCAGCCGGGTTAGGGAATTTGGGAATTTACGTTGGACCCTCACGGGCTCTGACAGAAGGCAACACTCTCATCATTTCTTAAACTGCCCCCAAACACTCCACTGTTCTCTAAAACTTAAAGCCTGAAGTTTCTTCTCAGACATCTTCTCGGGTCAGAGACTGCTAGAATGTGGGGGACCATGAAATTCTCCCCAGGGTTGGTTTGATACATCAACTGTCTCAAAACACTGGAAGACTCTTCTTGTTGTAGACGGTTTGGTGTTTTCAGCTAGAAAGCCAGGAACTTGGATGAGGGGCCATTGCATGACTGTTACTGAGGGAAGTCAACAAATGTCTCTTTATCAATCAAGGGGTGTGTTGACAAAGCAAATGGTTCCGCCTGTCCTGGCTCTGAGAGCTGGGAACTCATATGGACTCACATGGGTTCCTCACAGGAACGAGGGTGGGAGGCTGAGTGGTTCCTTTTGTCCTGGCTCTGAGAGTCAGGAGCTCGTATGGGCTCCTCCCGGGAGCCAGGGTGAAGGCTGAACTGAACTGAAGGAGGGAGATGACTAACACTCGACTCAAAAGCGTGGTTGCTGGCTTTTCAGATGGTTTCTCAGAACCACGGTTGTTATGACAACAGAGGTCTAGTGTTTAAGGGCTCTGTTTTATTTTGCTTCTCTCTTCTAAGTAGAGGAAGAGGATGAAGGCTTTACTTCGTTGCTGAATCACTCTAGTTTGAAACCAAGAGGGCTCTTGGAAATAACACAAATCCCCCCACGAATCTGCAGAAATACTTAAAAATTTGGACATGCTTTGAATTTCCTCAAAATAGGGACTAGTCATTCTGGTTTTTAAAATATTTTACATTACTTTGAAAAAATTACCTTCCTGTGTACATGTGTGCAGTGCGTGGGGTGCCCACTTGTGTGCCAGCACACACGTACGTATGTAAATGTGTGTGGAGGTTGGAGGTCAATGTTTGATATTTATCCTTAATCAATCTCCACATCGTGATCTCACTGTACCTGGAGCTCTCTGATTTGCCTAGGCTGGCTAACCAGGCAAGCACCAGGAATCCTCCTGTCTTCGCTTCCCCAACTCCGAAACTGCAGGTGTGAACTGCTGCACTTGGCTTTCTGTGTGGGCTCCAGGAGACCAAGTTCAAGCACTCTTGCTTACATGGCAAGCATGTTATCTACTGGGCCATCTCTCCAGCTCCTGACTGACTTTTTCTGGGTCTTCAGGGTCTAGCTGATTCCAGCTAACCTTTGGGGTACACATGTAAGGAACCCAGCACAGACCACACTGGCTATGCTAAGGAGATGGCCTAAGTGTTGTATATGTACACAGGGTGGACAGAAGGTTGCAGACTCTGGCCAAGTGCAGATACTAGTATGCTCTGGATCGCTTAGTGTCTTCCTCGTTTCTGGCTTCTCTAAGTTGATGGAAATACTACGTTCCCTTTCTGTCCTCCCTGACAAAAAATTTAGATCCTGGAACAATCTTATTAGTATTATTCTATTTGCCTTTTCGTTGGTTCTTTGGCAAAGACGGTGGTTGGAACCCTGTGACGGTGATTTCCCACCAGCCTGCTTAGTGGCGCAGCTGGCATGCGAGGCTCTGGGCAATCAGTGTGCCCTAATGGAGCTGAGTCATGCTCGGCAATTGTCTGGCTAAGGAAGTTCCAGGCTACTGCACCTGCTTTGGGTTCCAGTGCTGAGTGAGCACCCTACCCTCATTTCACGTTCCCACACTCAAAGACTCTGTCCAGAGCAGCCAGTTCCCAGGATGGGCTATTTCCACCGTGGCTGGCTGCATCTTGAGTACCAATGGCTTGCTGTAAGCAGTTAGCATAAATCAGATACGATAAGAAAGATAAAAACCCAAGCTGGAAGTTCGAATCTGCAAGAACGCAACCATTCTTTCAAAGGAGGTAGAAATGGAGACAGAGGAGATAAGAGGATAGACCAGTTTTAACTGCCCTTTGGCTCACCTGCATAGCCAAAGTGCTAGTGTGTCCTCAGATGACCCTGCCAGTGTCTCTGTGGGTGCGCAGTGTTTCCTGCCTTCCACCACCTCTGCCCTGGGGCTTGCCTGGGATACAGGTGATCACAATACTGTCTTCTGCCTTTAAATAGTTATAATCCTCCTAACTCTTTAAAGCTGTGATCTTCTTAGACTCTGAGTTGCTTTTCTTATTCCTGTGCCAGAAAAGCAGACAAAAGCAGCTTATGTAAGGGAGGGTTTATTTGGCTCACAGTTTAATGGCCCAGTCCTTGAGAATGGCAGAAACTGTTACAGGCTTTGCCATGGCTCCTTTGAACTCGGGTACTAATGGTCACTTCCTAGCAGGAAGACGCCAGGCTCCTCTTTACCTATGTGTGTCGGTTCCTCAAAGTCAAGAATTATGCTTGTATGTTCAACCTTCAACCAGGACATGATAGGTTCTTTAGAAATATTTGTTTGTGAAGAAATGGTCTGGTTAGAGAGCTTAGGTACCGGTACAGGTCCCAGAGTTCTCAGGACACAGCAGATTGCCCTTTAATGACAGCCACTTTGATCCCCCCACCCACCCCAAGAAAGCCCTAAGCACAAAGCAGAGCCTTTAATGCAGACTAGAGTGAAGCTAAAGCTACTCCTCGTGCCCGCCCTTTGGAAGATGCACTCTCAACAGACTTTGAGGCTAGAAGGATCCTGTCATTAAGCTTCAGTTACTAGTTACTTTTTGTTATTGCTGTGGTAGAATATCTGGCAAGGAAACATAAATGAGGAAGCATCTATTTTGGCCCACAGTTCCAAAGGGCACAGTCATCATGGTGGGGCATGGCCACTGGAATAGCACCGTCAGTGCCAGTGAGCGCTATGTCACAGGTTCTTCACAGGCTGATAGATCAAAGAGCGTGGACTAGAGTCAGAGTGGTGCTAATGGCTTACCCGCAATGCCCACTGTCTCAACTCTGCCCCCAGAGCTTCCATAGTTTCCCAAAATATGTCTACCAGGTGGGACCATGTGTTCAAACGTATGAGCTTATGCCCTGGCCCAACCAAGGCCTTCCTGAACTTTGGGCTTCACAGTCTTGTTCCAGTCTCTGAAAACCCAGTGCCCAACCTATCCAGAAAATTAAAATAACTCCTTAGAGTCCCGCTGCATCTGCTCCCCTCTGGGGCCACTGCTCACAGATTTTGCATGCTGATTTCTGACTCCTTGGCTGGAAGAACTGCTCAGATTTCGCTCTCCAGTGTCGAAGACTCAAGTCCTGCCTGCCTGTAGGATCTGCAAATCCTCAGTGACTTTTGGGTGTTTTCACCTCTTTCTGTAGTTTTATAATCCCACAGTATGGGGTTTCACACTTCACCTTTCACCTGATGGCCCTTGGTAGAAGAATTCAGGGAAGCGTTGTTTTGGTTATACCAGAGACTGAAGGAACACCTACCTCCTCGGGTAAGGAAAGTCTAGTGTCGTGCCTTGAAGCTGTTTTCTTCATTCTGGCTAAACATATTCCACAAGGTGGAAAGTCTGTAGCTATTCATCTCTCATTTCTTCTCTTTGCTGTCTTCATGCTCTAGTTCACTAGTTATATGTTTGTCTCTTGTCCATCCATCCATCCATCCATCCATTCACCCATCATCCACCCATCCACCCATCCATCCATCCATCCACCCATCATCCATCCATCCATCCATCCATCCACCCATCCACCCACTGAGGCAGGGTCTCATTTGAACTCTCTATGTGACTGAGGATGGCGACCTTGAATTTCTCATCCCATTGCCTCTACCTCTGAAGTGATGGGATTTCAGCTGTGTCTCACATACCTGGTCTATTTGGTGCTGGCACTGAAGCCAGGGCTTCTTGTGCCCAGCAAGCACTCTTTAAACTGAGCCACACTCCCCAGCTCCTTGTTACATTTTTATTCTCCTACTTCATTTTCACTTCAATCCTCAGATTTGCTCCCCTTCCCCCAGCTCCACTGGGCTGGAACCTTGACTCTTGTTAACAAAGGCTCTGTCTCATTCTTGGCCTTTGGTTCAGATGCCATATACTTCCTAGAATTCTGGACACTTCTTCTCCATCAGTTGTCCCTGTGGGTATTTTAATGGGACCTGCTCTGAGTGCTGGAAGATCCTCTTAGTTCTGAAGTCAGGGGGTCCAGGCAGAGACACTAGGTCACCTGAAGTTCAAGTGCAGGCAGATATGTGTAATTCTGATAGAGAATCCTGTGTCGCTCTCGGATCCCAGGAGAGAGTGAAGAACAAGTTGAAGAATCTGTAGAGTCTTCTGCATGTGGAGGGGCATCTGACAGGGCAGAGGGAAGCACACAATTTCTCCTTCTTGAAAGTGCACCCATATTTCATCTTCCCAGGGAGTTGCCACAAAGGAGGTATTTGGACAAACTTTCTAGTTATAACACCCCAAAACTGGACTGCTCTTTCTGAGCTGGCATGGCAGCACTGAGGAGACGGAGAGTTCCCAAGAGTGCTACCTACTTTACCAACTGTCCACATTCCTGGGGAACTGTAGCTTGTCCAGCACATATAATGAGATTCGACGGGATTAGGCTTTCTTTCTGGAGCCAGGGGGAGCCACTGCAGGTTTGTGAACACCAGTGCCCTTCCTGAGCATTTGTAGAGGCAAAAGGTGGCAGAGCCAACAAGTAAACAAAGGCAAAGTCTTCTACTTGCCATCAAGAATCCATCTTTCATGTTCACACTAAGCGGCTTTGCTTTCCAGGAGACCGTATGGATTATCTGCCTCTCCGTCTACCTAAATTCTGCCCTATCAACAGGTCAAGGCAGTTTCTTTAGTCATTAATGGAAATCACAGCACACAGAGGGCATTCCCACATCAAACTCCCATCCTGAAGCAGTCTAAAGACCAGACCTCCTGCCCCTCTCTTAGTTATCTCACAGGTAAAAAGATACTCACTGCTCCAGAGGTGCCACAGGTCTTTGAAACTCTTGCATCAGAAACACAGGATGAAAACTAAATGCATATTTTCTTTTTATGTCAATACCAGAATAAGGCTTACATTTTGGAGGGAATACATAAGCAATAAGGAAGAAAGAAATTAGCTCAAGCTGTCTCACTTTTGGTTGCTGTTATAAAATGCCATGATGAGACGCCACTTACAGAAGAAACACTTTATTCTTGGCTTACAGTAGGAAGGGAGAGTCCATAATCTGGGATAGACAAGAGGTACATGTGACATTAGGGCCAAGCTTAAGCATTTGAAGAGAGGATGCCTAACCCTGTAGGCAGAAGTCTTAGCACTGGCCTTTAAGGTGCTAAGAATATCAGAGAATACCAACAGAAACACTAAATGCTGGCCAAGGCCATTCTACCGACTTTGGCAACTGCCTGGGCTCCCTTGCCTCCTAGGACTTGAGGATCACTGGGTCCTTGCTTCAAATGTGGTCAGGAGGGTTCCTGGGATTGGGCCTGCCCCAATCCCTGCATAATCCATGCATTGGGTCATGTCCAAGGTGCCACAAAGTGGGACATTGGGCTGTTGTCTGCCATTCTCCGGGTAATGTTTTAGACCTGGCCATTAATGACTGAAGGGACCCAGGCTCCCTGAGCTGACCACTGTCATCTCTGACAGGAAGCCCTGGTGGTCATTACAGTATCAGGGCAATCCATCTTCTTCCTCTTAGACACTGGGGCCACTTGCTTGGTCCTGATGGAGTTTTGGGTACCCACCTCTCCTTCTCGTCTCCCTATTGTCGAGGCAGGGGGACAGCCTTGCCAACCTCACCAGACCCCACCACTCAGTTGCATTTTCAGGGGTGTTCCTCTCTTTCATTCATTTTTGCTTGTGCCAACCTGCCCTGCACCCTTACTGGGAAGGGATCTTTTAGCCTCTATTTATTTTGCCCCCCCCATTCACCTGATCCCAGTCTCACCAGCAGCCCCTCTCTTCCTCCTCCTAGACACCCAACATATTGGTTCCAACACCCATTTCCTCTGCAGCCTCCCAGGTGACCTCCAAGTCTGGGACACCCAAACCCCTCTGTTGCTAACCACCATCATGCCCCATAATTGTCCAATTATAGGACTCGAGGCCAGTGCCCACTCTCACTCCAGTGCCTCAGGGGACTTGAACCTATCATCTCTCACCTCCTAAGGTCGTCCCACATCGTCTTCCTTTATCACCCTAATTCTTGCAGTTAAGTAGCCCAAGGGGCCTAATATCTGGAGTTCATGAATTCTACAGTGGTCCTAGTCTACCCTGTTGTGCCTAACCCTTGCACACGTCTCCACCCCCCAGGAACCTCCCATTTCTCTATGCCTCTCAGCACCCAGTTACAAAACACTTTTGCTTTCACCTGGACTGGCCTGTCCCAGGGTTCGAGACAGCTCTCACCTGTTTGGCCAGACCCTTGCTTCTCCCCAAATCTAAACTCATACAGTATGTAGATGACCTTCTCCTCTGCAGTCCATCCCTACAAACTAGCCAAATAACACCTCTGCTCTTCTACATTTCTTGTCTAGCTGGAGCTACAGAGCTGAGATCCAGCTGTCTACTTTTCAGGTCATGTGCTTGGGACTAGCCATTACCCTTACCTTGGATAGAAAATGCCTAACCCAGTCTCTTGCAATTCCCTCTACTAAAGAAGAATTTTACCGTTCCTAGGAATAGCTGTCTTCTTACATTCCTGGATCCCCTCTTTTTCCCTCCTTGACTGCTCCTTATCTGAGGCAGCCCTTGGCCCCTCACATGAACCCTTCTCACTCCCATTACTAAGCCCCTTCTAAAGCTCCAGCAGGCCTTCCTCCAGGCCCCAGCTACTACATCTCCAAGACCTAACCTGCCCCTTCCCCCTCTATGTAACAGAAAAAGAGGGATATGCCCTTGGGGTCCTAGGCCACCAACTGGGACCTTCCTTTGCACCCATAGCATACCTCTCAAAAAAACTAAACCTTAACACTCTGGGATGGGCAGCCTGACTATGCACTTTAGCAGCTACTCAGCTTCTCATTCATCAGTCCAGAAAGCTAACTTTTGGGTCGTCCACCACTGTCTTTTCTTCTCCCTACCTGTCCCATCTCTTCACTTATAAAGGCTGACCAGCTCTACCTGGAAAGTTCTTTCTCTCCGGGTGGCACTAGTAGAAGAGGCCATACTTACTTTCCACTCTTGCCCACCCCTCAATATCTCAAATCTTCCTCCCCTACCAAATACCAGCTACTCCCTCTTTCATTCTTACATTGAAACCCTAGAGAAACTACTGCCACACTCCTCCCACATAGGGAAGGCACATTGTCTCAGGGCACCCATACCTAGGATGCAGATGGCAGCTATGCCATCATAGCCACTGAGGTGGCTGAGGTACAGGCCCTCCCTGCCCACACAACTAATCAACAGGCTGAACTAATAGCTCTCACACTTGCCTTCCCGTTAGCACAAGGACGATCCCTAAATGTTTACACAGTCCTCCCATTCCCGCTGCCTTCTGGAAGGAACGCAGACTACTTCCAACAAAAGGAAGACCCATAACAGCTTAGGTCAAATTATAGCCCCTTTAAAAGCCTCCTGTCTCCCCACAGCTATAGGAATTGTCCACCGCCAATCCTACTGGACCGACAGCTCCATCACCTCTAGAGGAAAAACCGAGCTGACGAGGCAGCTAGAGCTGCAGCCCTTCAAGGCCCAGACTCACCTTCCTCATCGCAGGGCATCCTTGCACACCAGCCCACACCCTCACTATCACTCCCTGACAACTTGGCAAGTTCTGTCCTATCTACACCAGCTTTTTCACCCTAATAGCCAAGCTTGTCACTTTGTCAAGGTCCGCCTGCCCGAGGATTTGCATTTCTGAAGGACTAGTACTGCCTCTTGTAAAGTCTGTCAAATGTCAGACCCCAACTCCAGAGACTGCAGCCCTCCTTTTCCTATCCACCAGGCCAGAGGCTCCCTTCTGGAGACTGACCAGCAACTTGACTTTACCCACATGCCCACAGTCAGAGAGTTAGGTTCCTCCTGGTCTTGGTGGAGGCATTCCCCACCACCAATGCTAGGGCTAGAAAGTCTCCAGCCTCCTCCTGGAAGTCATTCCCTGATTTGGAATCCCTGCCTCCTTCCAGTCAGTCAGACAGTGGTCCTGAATTCACCTCCCAGATTTCCCAAATCCTATCTAAAGCCCTCAGCATCCCTTGGCATTCCCATATCCCATGCCATCCCCGGTCCTCAGGAAAGATAGAATAAACTAATAGTTCCTTAAAAAACACCTTTGTCAAAATGTCACAGGAACTGCACCTCCCCTGGGTAAAGCTCCTGCCTCGGGCTCTTCTCAGGTTCCAGGCTCTCTCCCAAATGAATCCTTGCCATCTCGCCATGTGAGCTCGTGTCAGCGGTTCTAACCACTGATCTCTTAGCTAAACCCTCACCTCTCCTGGATCACCTGCTCCTGCTCTTTCTCTGCCATCTCTGCTTTCTCCTGTGGAACTTTACTGACCATCCCTATCCCGACCATGCACCAATCCCTGTCCATCCCCCATCAGCATTGGGGGTCAGCTCCTTCTCTCTCCTCCTGACCAACATCCCTCACCCTTTCTCCTAAATGGCAGGACCCCTTCAAAGTGATCCTCGTAACCCCACAGCCGCTAAGCTCGAGATTCTCCCTCATTGGATTCACTTATCCCACCTCAAGTCACCTCAGCCTCAAGACAATCTTCCCTCATACACACCAACTCTAACAGGACCATGCTCCTTCAAGCTTCAGAGGACACCAAGATCAACTGCCTTGTCCCAGTTCCAGAAGAAAGAGGCTTTACCCTCAAGCCATGCTGAACTCTGCTGGACTGAGAACCCCACACGGAATGAATGCTTTTCTTTCTGATCCTCTCCTTATTCTCCCGTCCCTACTAATCACACCCTGCTTCATCAATCTCCTCTCTATGTATCTCCAATGACACATTCACAAAATCTCTACTCAAACAACTAATTAGCTGTTGTTACAGGACTACCAGCTGCTAGCCACAGAGCTGGAGTCGCAAGCCTACCCGGGTGGCGAGAACCAATAGCACCCCAGAGGTATTTGTGCCCCCAGACTCAGAAAAGAGACTCACAGGACAGACTTCAGTGTGACTTTTTTTTCCTATTCCTTTACTTTAAAGTTACTCACTCTATGATGGCCACCTTGGCAGTCAAGCACCTGTGTTTCCTGGCAAGCTGGATGAGAAGTGGACGTCAGGTGATGCTGTGGCGATGGTAAGGACCAGTGCTGAAGGCTTGTCTGTGTGAGGACAGGAAGGCTTAAGTGGTGAGAAGAAAAGGTGGTTTGAGATGGACAAAAGAACGAAACGTGTTCTGGATTTCTCGTGCACGTGCTATGCTGCTGTTATATGAAAACTCCACAGTTTCATAGTCTTACAGTATTGATAAAATTCTGGCAGGTTGTTACTCTAGCCCTGGCAGAGTACCACCACTATCAGCATAGTCACAGCTCAGGGTTTTAAACTCCCTTTGGTTGTTTCTAACTATAGACTTAAAAGGTGCCTTTTATTGTGCTAAAAACACCTGCCACAGCTTTCCAGATGGAAGAAAGGGTGTTAATGCTTTCAACCAGACTCATTCCTGGGTCCCTTCTGACTCAAAGGCCTGAGTCTACTGCCGTTTCTACAGTGTAAATTTCAGTACAGGTTACAAACCTTAGGAATGCTAATGTGTTTAAAACTTATATCTTTTTGTAAACTCAAAAACCTCCTGTGAAGCTGGGAGGTGGTGTTGCATGCCTTTAATCCCAGCACTCAGGAGGCAAAGGCAGGCGGATCTCTGTGAATTCGAGGCCAGCCTGGTCTACAAGAGCTAGTTCCAGGACAAGAACCAAAAAGCTACGGAGAAACCCTGTCAGCTCCAGGGGGTCAACTTGAGTCTACCTGGAGCAGGTCAGATGCCTTTCAGATAAGCCCTGTCAATCAACAGCCTAAGTTTCTCCCTCTTTTTCCACTCCCTCCCTCAATTACCAGGACCTAAGAAAACATTTCCCCCAACTTAGCTTTACCTTCTGCTCTGCCAGCATCTTGCCATGTCCAGGTGTCCTCTAAATCTGCACCTGGGACAGCTTCAAAGTGGGAAGCCCCTGTGTCCAGCTCCAGACTGCTTCAACTGGAGACCTGCACTTTCCAAGCACCAGACGGTTCCACAGAGCTTGGACAGCGAAGTAAAACAGCCAGCTATCCCAGGACTTATCCAGCACCGCAGCTTTCTCAGGTTCCCCGGGTCAACAGGAAGCAGTCTTGAGGACACAGTACCCTCATTCCTGCTTCACCTGCTCTTCACCTTCCTATTTTTTTCACCTTTTTGTAATAAACAAAAAGAAGAAACATTGGCATTCAGGCATTACACTGGCCCACCCTTGGGGTCTTCAACTGTGGCCACTAACAGCACTCCTTGTGCCTAGGCTCTTATTAGTACTCAGGCATCTACACTGGCCAGTGCTAAGGTTCCTGACAGAATACGTCATCAAGTCACTGCTATGCAGAGTTCTCCTTGTGTGCATGCTCTATACCTCTTTATAAAAAAGCAGGCCCCTCCTGTCTCTCTTTCTCTCTGTCCTGCTGCTCCCAAGGACAGAGGCTGGTCTCTGCATCCTTCTCTGGCAATAAATCTCCCAGGTGAGCTCTGTTGTGTGGTGTACTTTCCTGCCAAACAACAACAGCAATTCTTTGGTAACATGACACCTGACTCCTGCTGTTCCCACTCCCCCTCCCTGGAAAAGTGAAAGGGCAGACGGCTATCTGATTAGTCCAGCCTAGATATTTGGGCAAGAGCATCCCCCATCCACCACCCAAAAACACAAACCTGGCTCATTCAATTGGAACCTTGGTGTTTTGGTTCAAAGGAATCATGGTGGCCTGGCACTGTATTGGGAAGCTTAGCAGAAATAGATTTCATCATTGCCCTCTAGTCTTTGCCTTTGTGTCAGCAGAGTTAGGGCAATTTACTGCCCTTCTTTAAGAATCCCAGTGAGGAAGGTATGTCTTGCATACCAGCACTTTACACTCAAGGGGCTGTAAGCATAGTTAGAGCACTTGAATTTGCAACTGTCATCACAAGTTTGCTAGGTCCCAGTTATAACCTACCTGTACCAGACTGCATTAGGGTATTTCCAAGTCATCAGGACTGGCACTGAAATGAAAAGGATGTCAGTTTACAAGACAATATGTGCATGTGTAACTAGTTTACTATAATCTTCTATTTTATGTTGTATGGATGTTAAAAAAAAGTATACAAGTAAACAGCTGTTTCTGTTGTGTAAGCAGAAAAGAGCTCCTCATAATTTCCAAGCTAGGACCATTATCAAGAAGCATTAACAGCAGGCAGGGCTGATCAACACCGGTGGTCATCCCTAAAGAGCAGACAGGGCCGATCAACACTGGTGGTCATCCCTATACAGCAGGCAGGCTGATCAACACCGGTGGTCATCCCTAAACAGCAGACAGGGCTGATCAACACTGGTGGTCATCCTTAAACAGCAGACTGAGCTGATCAACACTGGTGTTTATCCTTAATAATAAGGAGGACTGAATAAGCAAATATGCCACTGGCCACAAACCATAACCAAGCAGTAAATTGTTTCAACATTGTGCTCAAGGAAGATAAAGTAACTAAAGGTCCTCAAGGAAAAATATGCAGATTTTTATCTCTCACTTCATGAGATAAAAATACTTGATGAATTCTATTAAGTTAGTGTAAAATATTAATAATTCAGAGTATAAATGTTTTTAGTGTACCAACAAAAGCATATCCTGAAACACTAGGCCAGTCGGCTCTCTAAGCAGGCTGAGGTGAGGTTAAGGCGCAGCACAGAGTGTAGACAGAAGACATCTCAGTGCTGCAGTGAGTTCCACCAATGCCTCACTGCGTTTAACATCATTTGAAATACTTTCTTTCTTAAAACACAGGTGTGTGTGTGTGTGTGTGTGTGTGTGTGTGTGTGTGTGTGTTTGCATGCAAACAGCATGTGCCAATCTGGAGAAACAGAGTTCAAGGACTTGGCAGCCACAGTTGTCTAGTGGTTATCTTATTAGAATGTGCAAGGACTGTGCTGGGTTTGTAAGGACATGCGAGGTAGAGGCAGGAGGATCATAAATACAAGACCAGTTTAAACTACATACTGAGTTTGAGGATAACCTGGGCTATGTAAGAACTTGTTTCAAAAGAAATGACAACAACAAAGAATAAAGGAAGATTCAGAAGAGAGACAAGACGTTTCATATAGCACAGTATTTACAAATCGCTCACAGCAGAACGAGGAGAGATTCTCCCACTTAGGACAGAGACACAGAACCCAAGAGAAGGAAATGATTTGAGAAACCATCCGCCACATCAAGTATTTCTGACGTAGCACGCTGGACCGACAGTGGATTCAGTTCTGCTGTCTCATTGATCTCATCAGAGGGGCACGGCTGAGAGGGAGCAGTCACAGATCCACTGCGGGGGCAATGGGGCTGCAGGGAAGCAAGTTAGCTGCGCGAAGGAGATGTGACTTTGAGCTTCTGTTCCCAAAGAAAGGACATGCGCGTGCATGCTGATCAGGATGCTAGGACAGAGAGTACGGACATGATGAAGGGAACAAATTCCAGGAGAAAGAGGAGGCTTGGATCAGACAGCGGTCTTACCTCTCTAGAGGCGTTGTGCCTTCTCCCACAGATGATGAGAAACAGCGACTCTGGTGCAAGTGGGATAGGCGTTTGGAGATGGAGAGAAAAGGGAGTTCTTTGTCTAGTGCCTGCTTTGATTTCCTTGGTGAAATACAATGCAAGGTCCAGGGTGGAAGGGCACAGGTGCATGGAATTTGAGGAGAGAGGATGAAGTGGGAAGCAGCTTTGAAGTGTGACAACTTGCACATTGTCTGCCCCGGTGGCTGTGAGGTTTGTGATCAAGTTATGTTTTGTGGTTGTTATATTGCTGAACCATTCAGCTACGGGGTTGCAAGTCCAGAATAGATCACAGGAAGGTTTATCCAGGTTTCAACTTAGCCCAGCTGGTTCCATATGAGGAAAGTCGGCTATTTAGTGGTGTGGTGCATGCACATATGTGGAGGGCAGAGGTCAGCCTTGGCTGTTGTTCTTCAGCAGTCATCCACCATGTTTTTTCCTCAAACAAGGTCTCTCACTGGCTCAGAGCTTGCCAAGTAGGCTGATTGGCTAGCAAGTCCCAAGAATACACTTGTCCCTGCCTCCCCAGCACTGGAATTGCAAGACTGTGCCACCACAGTTCTATGTGTGGCTTTTGGGGACTGAATTCAGGCCCTTACGTTTATGCAGCAAGACCTGATAGATCCATCCCCACCCTCCGTTAGTGTCTTTCAAAGGAATTATTATAACGAAACTTCACAGACTCCTCGAGGCCTTCAGTTTCCACAGTGACTGTGTGCTGTGACTCCACTGGCATTGGTAGGAGTCTGACCGAGAGCTGCATCATGGCAGAGCGCAGCATCCTTCCCTTCCATCTCACGTTCTCCTCAGCACGCGGGGTATTTGGTGCAGGAATCGGAGGACCCTTGCAATTGGGATTTTGGAGAGAATCACAAGGTGAAGGATTTGATCCTATTTGGACATAGCAAATATAAACAGATACCTGTCCCTCTTTATCCTTACCATTGCCTGTGGTTCTCCATGTGCTCCCTGGTCTCAGGGTTCTCAGCTTGGGCCCAGCTGCCATCCACACTAGCCTCATGGAGACCCTGGATTCTGATTCTGTCTCCTCATTCCTTCCTCTGAAAATTAACTTCATACCAAGCTAACAAGCTTCTCATTTACATTCTATCCAATAAAAGGTGACCAGTTTTGGAAATAGCATTCAGACAGCATCTAGTGAGCAGTGAGTCCTATCCAAGATCAAATCCTCACTCTGGGATTTAACTAGCTATGAAATTGGGTGGGTGGCTCAAACCTCTCTGAGCCTCAGCTATGTTGGTTGAAAAATGACAATAAGATCACATACTTTAACTATTGGGAAGACTGAATGTCATAGTGTATATAAACCTTGTACTCCTTGCTAACCCACAGTGACTGGCTGTGCTGTCACGGTTGCTATGACACTGTGGTGACAGATGACATTTCTGTCAGGGCTCATAGCTCTAGGAAAGGTGTCAGTAACTTCACAGTGGACTCTCCCAAATCTGAGAGTCTGGAGCTTTCCAGCTCGTATTGGAGGGTGGTGGAGGAGGATTCCATCTCTCTGCCTGAGAGGGAACACACACTAGAACAACCTACAGACATTGAACATCTTTCAAGAAATTAGATGGGCTTCTAGCAGTGAAGTTATAAAGCCCATGATGGGCTGTTGAGAACTGTCTTCCAGCAAAATGTTCAAAGTGGCCACTTTCCAAACCCCTGGTTGACATGTGCTTAGGCATGACACCAACAACCTCGGAGCAAGTATTTTCTAGATTAGGCAACTTCTGATAAGCACAGAGTGTCCAGCTCTTGGGGTTTATAAAAGGCTAGTGAGTTGAGATAAACAAAAAGCTGAATTCCACATGCTAGCCTGCTTCCTACCTTCTGCTCTTCATTCAATCTGTTGTCCTCCAACTGAGCTTTGCTTTGCTTTTTATCAAATGTGCACTCATTCAGTTGCCATCGAATCAAGGCCCTCCACTGGTGGTGATGTATTCAGGTGAGAGGCTGTGCCTGGTGCTGGTGATGGAGCCCAGTGAGAGGCTGTGCCTGGTGCTGGTGCTGGAGCCCAGTGAGAGGCTGTGCCTGGTGCTATGGTTGCAGAGGGGTTAGGGCTGTGCCTGATGCTGTTGACCTACACTGAAAGTAGGTGTCAGATATCTCTAAGTGCCAGGGTGAACGTAAAAGACTGATCCTAAGCCAGGCGTGGTGGCACATGCTTTAATCTCGCTCTTAGGAGGCAAAGGCAGGTGGGTCTCTGAGTTAGAGGCCAAATGGTTTACATGGTGAGGTGCAGGACAACTAGAGCTGCATAATAGAAATATCCGTTCTCAAAATTAACTAATAGACTAACTAACTAATTAATTAAAAAGACTCCTGAGCTGAGCTGAGGGTGCTGGGAAAGAAAATCATAATTAATAGCCCTCCTGTGACAGGCACTGCCTTAGACAGTCCATCTGACCTTCATGACCACCCTTTAGGTACATGTAACATGAGGTCTGGTGTGTTGGGGTTTCTGTCCTGTCTGGTTCCCGCAGCCGTTTTAGCCCCAAAAGAATCAACAGAGAGTCTGCATTAGGTTATAGACTGATTGGCCCATTAGCTTGGTCTTCTTATTAGCTCTTATAACTTATTAATATAAGTTATTCTTACCTATGTTAGCCACATGGCTCAGTACCTTTTTCAGCAGGGCAGGTCACATCTTCCTTCTTCCATGATCTGGGCAGGACTGGGAGGAATGGGCTTCCTCCTTCCCAGAATTCTCCTGTTCTCATCTCCCCACCTCTACTTCTTGTCTGGTTGACCTGCCTATACTTCCTGCCTGGCCAATCAGTGTAAAACATGATTGACAAAATACAGACAATTCTCCCGCACCAGGTGCACAAGGCTCCTCAAGCTTACACTCGTCAAAGGGAGGCCTCTGGTGACAATGAGGATGATCTAATGAGGCTTGATACACAGTTTCTGATTTGTTTCATTCTTGACTTCAACTTACTTCCCTATAGCAACAATCACAGGAAATACCCATTGTCTCTTACTGTATGCTTTGTGTACAACCCAGTTAGTCAATCTGAGGTAAATGTTGTCATAGTTCCTTCTACAGATGGGCTAATTTCCACAGCTGATAGGGTTGGAAGAAAGTTCTGGAATCCTGGCTCTTGAAGAACTTCTCCGTTGTCTCTGTTGCCCAGTAATTTTCTTTTCACTCCTATTTATTGATTTTCAAATGTGGCTTTTAGTCTCTTTGTGTCAACCCTAGATTCTTGTTTTAAAAGAAAGAAACAAAGAATAATACATCTACACTACACATACATGTAACCATATTTAATAATTCATTAATTTGACATGACAGAGCATGGGGGAGAAGAGCAGAAAGTAGGAAAGGCTTCCTCATTTTATGCCCTATTTACTTCCACCTTTGCAAAAATTGATAGCTCACACACACACACACACAATGTCTAAACAGCAAAAAACAACCACAGGTATAGAGGTTACACAGAAGATGCTCTGAGATATTTGAATTGTCAGACTCCATGGCTCTTTGTTTGTTCTTCTTTAATTCATTTATTTAATTCCTCTCCCATAGACTCTTGTGCATGTGACTGTGTGTGCATGTGTACAGGTGTTTTGCTATCAGGACTGTACATCCTCTGAGATCACAGCATATCTGGGCTTATTTCTGTGTTGAAACATACTCACGTTGTACACAGACACATGTTCTCATCTTCTCCCTACCCCACACACAGGCATTTGGGCGGAGAACATGCACACTGATGCTCATCGCTATGGGCCTAGCCAATAGCCCTCTTCTTTCCTTTAGTAGCCGAGATCTGGTTTATGTAGGGCAGCAACACATTCAGCCTTCAAGCCTGCTTCACTGCTTCTCTTGCAGCTGAGGGTGGTTAATGAGTCCAAGCAGAAGCTTCTAGAAAATCTCTGAAGGATCAGAGACAGCTCTTCCTTCACCTCCCACCTCTCTGCACAGATGGTGTGGTATGTAAAGCTGATATGTGTCTTGGACCATGAGAAACATAAGGACGCCCTGGGCCAGAGGCAGTTAGAGCTCTCACTGGTCACCTTTTCTCACTGCCGTGTGACCAAGTCTAGATCTGGTCACATGACAGTGAGAAATGGTTTATCTTTTCAACATCACTGTCCTTCTGGTTTCTGTGGCTTAAAGTCAGGTCCACCCCGAGAGGAATCAACTCTTATTTTAAATGAACAAAAGGAGAACACTAAGTAAAATAAAACCAAGGATTTCCTGAAATGAATTTAGATGTCATATCTTTGCATTTTTTTGTCAATAGTAAACTGGAAGTCAAGAAAAGGATTGCTTTATTCTATCGTAAGAAAATAAAAATATTGTCCTCCTGTTTAGAGGACTCTCTCCCCAGAGTTTTTGCTTTGAAATGCCCATTCATTTTGGTGGAATCTTTCCAGTCCACACATTCCTTCCTTCTCTTGGGTTCATGAGCTACATCTGTTAACTTTCCTGTGGCATCTCCAGAAACTGTAAAGGCCTGTGGTCTCACTGGGTTTACTATTCTGAAGAATCGAAGGAGGGGGGAGGTGAGGGGGGGGGACAGGAGGAGAATATAGTACCAGCTATAAGTGTTTAATAACCATCCTCAAAGCATAAGGAAGCTGAGGTGGGCGTTTGCCAGGGTCTGTATGGGAAATAACCTCACAGGCTTGTGTGAGCCCCTGACTTGCTGTTCTGGCTCCAGATCTGGACCCTGACTAAGCTGAGAGTTTAGCAGTCAGCTCCTACATGCCTCTGGACCTGCCTGCAGCAGCTGACTGCTGCAGTCTTGTATGTGTAACGCCCTCAGGGTCTTAGCAGGGCTCACAGGGTCCAGGAAGGGAGCAGTTACTGAACCAGGTATAGTTGCAGTGCAACATTGTGTCAGCTGTCAGCTATCTTCTCTTTAAAACAAAACAAAGCAGTATTGCATATACTTATTACCCTCCAGCCAATATTAAAAGCAAGAAGGTAGAAATGTTGGTGCATATCACCCACCTCATTCTCACACATACACCCTCCTACACACACACACACACACACACACACACACACACACACAGACGCAGGAGCACTTCTCCCCATTCCACTCCGCTTGCAGCAGTAGTTACTTCCTGCTTGCTGTGTTCTCACCGGGTGGGGGAAGAACAAGAGCAAGCATCCTGGCATCTCTTCACGTAAGGGCCCTGATCCTGTCCTGAGGGCCCCATCCTCAGGACCGCATCTAACCTTAAGTACTCCCAGCGGCTCCAGCTCCAAATACCATCACCTCTGGGATTAGTACTTAAAGACATTAAGTTACTTTAAAGATTAAGAAACGGAGGCTGTGCAAGGCGAAGCATCCACCTCAGAGCCCTAGATGGTGGATTATAGAACTGAATTTCGCATGCAGCCTGGCTACCTCAGATGACAAACCCTTTATTCTTGCACCAGGCTGCTTCCCAGTGCGCCTCCATAGAACCTCGTAATCAGACAGGTAGTTGATTATATAATTGAACCAACACAATTTTACCAAATTCTTCTGACGCGTACTAGCCTGTAGAAAACAGTCCATGCTCTGTAAGCCACAAAGTGACTGATTGGGTACTTTGAAATACAGAGCTAACATCTGTACATTTTTACAGTTCCTACCCATTGACTCATTTCGCCCTTCTCCTTACAATGTGACTGTTGCTGCAAAGACAGATTGAGGTTGGAGAGAACAGGCTAATTGCTCCGAGTCAGACAAAGGAGACAGGGACACTGAGGCCCAGAACTCCTGCCCTGTCCTGATGGTCCCAACTACATCACCACGCCAGGCAGAACCAATGGCAATGTCCTTTGGAGGTTAGTCCTGAAGCAAGGCCCTGCTGAAGGACTATGCTCCTTCAATTATTTCAGGCTTCGCTCCTGCTGTCAGAGCCATTTACTGGTATCTCAGATAAGAGATCTGAAGGTTTTCCAGTGGCCCCTTTGAAGTCACCTACTTCAAGGGCAGCGCTTGGCAGAGAAGGGGCTTTCCAAGTGACTGAGTGTGGAGGGTCAGAAGGGATTGCAGTGGGGACATCCAATGCCTTTGCCTGGTGGCAGCTGGCTCCAGAGAGAGTTGAATGACCTCATCTGTATAAAAATAGGCCCCTCTAAAGACCTTGAAAACATCTTGTTCTCTTCAAAAAGGCTAAAAAGCACTCTCCCCTTTGTCTGCTCCCCTGGTTGCCTTAGCACCCTCTGCTAGACTGGAAGGACCAGAGAGGACGTGTGAGCCCCGTAAAAGAGGATGGACAAACCGAGAGTCATAGTTTCAATGTCTTATCTAATTCACACAACTCATTGGTATATAGAGCGTTTGATTAACAGGTGGCGTTTCTCTGTGTGCTGTGGACTGGGCCTTAGGAGAGGAGACGTGGATTTATTGGAGAGGGAGCCCTGTCTTAGAAGGTCCCTATGGAAGTTGAGACGTGAACACCAACTCTGGTGGGTCCAAATCAGCAGTGAGAATATTGGTGGAAATTCAAACAGTGTCCCTGGAAATAGCCCAGTATTAGGGGAGTGAGAGCCCAAAATTTATTCCGTTCCCAGAAGTGGAGACTCTGGAAGCAAAGCCCGTGCTATGCCTATCTAGTCTTTGGCATTACCCGTCAGATTTGCAGCAGACTTCCTGAAAGAGGGATCCGATGATCTCTTTAAGAGAATCAACCTAGAGCTTCCTGGGACCTGAGCACAGCACTAGGGAGCCTTTGCTGCATGACCTGTGTGTCACCCCAACCTCAGGCTCTGCAGAAATACAGCAGATGGCCGGAGGGCACAGAGTCCAGCCCTCTTGCTCAAGAAGGAGAGATTTCTAAGGAACCCTCTGTCTCCTGGAGATGAAGGCACAGGCCTGAGGAGCCTGCTGGCCCAGTCCTCTGGCCTCCTTTGGACAAGGAGGTCTTGATAATCCAAGGCACCCCGGGGGATACTGACAGCAACAAAGCATAAACCAAACTGGAGCCTCCTGAGGTCACTTATAGGAGAACTTCGACTGGAGCCTTCCGAGATCAGTTATAGGAGAACCTCCATTTTAGGCTTCTCTTGAAATTGGAGAGGCTTTGGAGCCAAGACGTAAGGGCATCCATATCCTGGCATTGCCTAAATGTTGGGGGTGGGCTGTCCCTTGCAGAGTTTGGTGCTAGTCCCACACGCCCCCGCAACACGCACACATGCATGCTTCTCCTTGCTCCTGCCAGCAGGGCCCTCTCCTCTTGGTTTACTTCGGCTCCTTTTTCCTTTCATCTGCTCAGTTGCCAGCTTCTTCCAAACACAGAACTAACAAATGCACACACGTGTGTGGGTCCTAGTTACTAAACACAGAACTAACAAATGCACACACGTGTGTGGGTCCTAGTTACTAAACACAGAACTAACAAATGCACTCACATGTGTGTGGGTCCTAGTTACTAAACACAGAACAAATGCACACAACGTGTGTGGGTCCTAGTTACTAAACACAGAGCTAACAAATGCACTCACATGTGTGTGGGTCCTTGTTTCTAAATTGCTCTTGGTCTTCGGTTTGGTAATGAAACTTTCCAGAAAGGTATGTTGTCAGAAAATGGTCCCCATTCGAATGTCCTTGTCTTAGAGGTTGAGTGGGCAGACTTTAAAGTAGTTCATGGTCTCTATATTCTGCATTCCTTACCCCTGAATCCTCACCATTGTGGGTTTACTATATTTGTTTAAACCCGTTCCCGGTAGCAGAGGTGAGGCGATGGCCATTTGTGTGCATCTGCTATTCCATGAGAGCATGTCCCAGGCAGGTCTCCTATGCAAAGGAGCTCTGATGAGCTTTGAGGCTGGGGATAAGCAGAGGGCCTGGATCAGCTGTGTCCATACTCCTGGCTCTCACAAGCTGTGGGATCCCAAGTGTGTATTGCTTTAGGATGTTTCTTTTCTGAGGACACTACAGCTTTGGGTGGCGACAAGTTGGGGCACCATTCTGGCACTTCTGGGGAAGGAAGCGGGAGAGCATACGTGACAAAGAGAAATAGCAGATGGCCTTACCCTTTCTCACTGTGGCCCTTCAGATCTGTTCTCAAAGGGTCACTAGTGAAACACACAGCTTCCCTACCCCCCAGCCTTTAAGAGGGCTTTGTATTGGCATCCATCTCTTGTGCGTTCATCCAATGAGCATTTTGTACTGGAGACCCCCCCACTATGTGGGTTTCTGCCACAGTGGGTTTATACTCCCCATGGTGGCTTTCCGCACGCAAATGACTTGATGCTCCAGGGGTGTCAGCTGATGGTCTCCAGAGCAATGCTTATAATGCCTGCACGCGCGCGCACACACACACACACACACACACACACACACACACACACACACCAGTTCCTGCAGACTCTTCACAGGGCAGCTCTGGCTGTCCATTGAGAACATAGACAATAAGTCACCATGTAAACATAATCGCCAAGGCATTTTGAAAGCCAGGTTCCCAGCACAAAGGAAAACACAGGGTTATCTCGGCGTTGAGTGTGGGACCCTGAGCTGGGGGTGCAAGCTGGGCATGGAAGACAGAAAGGACGTTGTTTGCCAGGAGGTGGGTGTGAACCTGAGAGAATGAGCTAGACTGAGGTTCTGCTAGAAGAACAGCCTCGTAAAGACCGCGAGAGAAAGGGGCTGACGTTGGCTAAAGAACGGACCAGAGACCACGGTCTGGGAAGCAGGGCAGAGGCTGACAAGGGTCAGTTCATACACCACCTGGTGAAGCCACCTATGACCGTTTTTTTATTCTGCAGATGTTTCGGTGTGAATGAAGGATGGTTTTCTGTCTCTGTTAGGCGATTAAAGGGAGAAAGGTCAAGGGAGGCCAATAAACATAGTAGCACAGATCCTTGGCAGAGCCCAGGAAAACAGAGGGGGTGAGCCAAGTTCATAGCCATGGACTTAGGACAGAAGACAAACTCCTCAATCAGTTGGCGAATAAGCTCAGTTTGAGCTGAGAGCCATGGGGAGCACGAAAGCCCAGGTTCTTGGACCAGATTGAGAATAATGGGAGAAGCCAGGGCTTACCTTCCATGCTCACACACACACACACACACACACACACACACACACACACACTCCATAGAATCAACGTGACCAGCAGTCATCGACCAAGGCAGCTCTTCAGGAGCTAACTTTTGATGAGAAAGAGAACAGGTAAGCTATACTATTTCACATACCCAAATGTGGACTAGCAGAGAGGATCTGTAGACTTGAAGGCTGGAGCCCTGGGTGTTCTGGGTTCCTTGTTAACCAATCTGACCCCCCAGTACCTCACTGGTACTTGCTTTGGGTATGGTTTGAATGTATCTCTTGAGCATGGCAATGGAAGAGAACCTAGCGGGAGGTTAATCTTCAGAGGAGACTGATAGTTTCTGTGGCGCCTCCGAGAGTTCTAATGAGAGGGTTATCACGAAAGAGCGAGGCTGAGCCCTCCCCATTCCATGTGTGACCTTCTGTGCACATGGTCCACCATTGTACAATCCACTATGGCATGATGAAGTCAGAGTGGGCTCAGTGCTTTGGACTCTCAGCTTCTAGAACCATGAGCCAAACACACCTCTTTTCCTGTAATGTAGCCAGCCTCAGGTTTTCTGTTACAGCAGTAAGAAGACACAGTTGGTCCTGGGAGTAGATTATCAGTGTCAGGAAGGGTTCTTCACATTCATAGTTCTTCACGTTCATAGTTGGTCATGGGAGTAGATTATCATGGTCAGGAAGGACTCTTCACACTGCCGTTAACCATAGCTGCTGCTGCTGATTTCACGAAGGTTGGTCTGTAAGAGCATGTGATGGCTTGAGGGTCCTAGGAAGGAAGGAAGATGGGAGACGTCACCATGGGAAGGAAATGTAACCTGCCGTGGCCCCTGGAAGTAAGGGAGCTGGCATTGTATAGCTCAGGGACTCAACAGTGTGCTTCGGTGACAAGTACAGCCTTCATGACTGGAGACACTGTGAAGTCAAATGCCCCGAGGACTCATAGCCGGCTGTTTGCTGTTTTTATCCACCAGTTTCCCTCAGATCACATCGCTGCTGTCATCACGAATTCCTCCTTCTCAGAGCAACGGTTTGAGTTAGACTCATTTCCTGTTTTCATCCCACAGAGACCAACCAGCGTAAGATGTCTGACATTACTGTATGCCTGGAGAGGGGCGAGAAAGGGAGACTGTAAGACAATGTCTGGCAAGGAGAAGCTTGGGGTTAAGGAGACAGTACAGCCAGGCCACACTGGGGAGAGCTGAGAGAGGACAGAAACCAGCCTGACAGACCCTGTCCTAGCCGCTGCTCGCACATCTGCCTCCAGCAATGCTGTCGGGAACAGCTCACATTCGGCCTGGAGAGACCACCCACCCCTTGCTGGAGTCTGGGGTTTCTCTCTAGTCTTGCGTCAGCAGACCTGTGTATCTGATTCTTTGCTTCCTGTATGGTTTTGGCTGGGCAGAACCTCGTGGAGCATTAGCTGTGCCAATCTAATGATAGTTAATAAGATACAGTGTGCTTGAGATCTTGAGAATGAAATCAGATGTGGAGACTAAGGAGCCTGTCTGACCTGGGTGACCTCAAAGTTGAGGTCGCTGACCCTGCAAATACTTTAGGCATTCCAGAGAAAATGAGTTGTTGAATTAGATTTGGGGAAGGGTAATAGGACCAAGTTAGAGCAAGTTCTTTCAAAGCCACTAAAGAACTATACAGATTGGCCTTTCTTTTGCTGTGTCTCCATCAGCCAAGCAAGCATGTCCAAGTTATGTAATCCATCCCGTCTCCATTTCCTCTCCAGGAAAGTAGAGCTAAGAGCACATAGCACATGAGTGCAATGGGGAAGAGACAAGGTACTCCATATTCTGGTCAAATGGCATCAGAAATTTAGGGCCAGGAAAGCCCAAACCAGCCGTGTGGGGATCTGTATGGTGAAGAGAGCTGTGGTTTAGATCTGAAATGTCCATAGGCTCATGCTGGTGGTGCTAGTTTGGAGAATCTGGAACCTTTAGGAGGTGTGGGCTAGCTGGCAGAGGTAAGCTATATAGCCCCACTCCAGGTGCTGGTATTCTCTCTGCTTCCTGTCTGCTACTGTGTGAATGGATTCTGCCATGGGCTCTTTCTACAGAGGCCCTCTATCATGTCTTCCCCACTATAATGGGCAGAATCCAGGAGCTAAAACAAGCAAACAAACTAACTAACAAAAAACCACCCACTCTCTCAAGTCCTTTCTATCATGTTTGATGTCACAAGGACATGAAAGTCATCAATGCATGGAAGCACAGGCAATCTACTTGAACTTCAACTCAAGAAGCATTAACTCTTTTAATCTGGAGTACCCAATTCTGTTCTTCACCGAGCATTTGATTGTGAGAAGTACTTTGAGTCCCTAGCCTAAGTTTCCTCATGTATGAAATGGAAACAGCCAGGTTGTCCCAAGAGTTGAGTTAGTGCACCATGGTGGAAGCCCCCAGATACAGCGAAGTTCTTTTCCTTTTTTCATCAGGTCACTAGTGACATCTCCCAACCCCCGGGAATCCAGATGAGGTTCTGCAGCTCTGGTCTAGCGAAGGTGGATTTTTCTGTATAGTCTCACTTTTTAGAACTCCCTTGTTATCATCTAAACTTCTTTTCTGATCAGCTGGATGGATACCCAGGACTCAGGCGTGAAGTGCAGTCCTTGGGGAAAGCACGGCCACGATAATATGAACCTGGGTCCATGTGGAGCATACTACTGCCCCTTGTCCCCTGACAACCTGTGTTAGGTGAGATCTTAGACTCTGGAGTTATGGCATAGTATGTTAAACAATCTCCTGACATGTTTGTTCCCAACTACCTGGTAAGCCCTCAGTAAAGTTTAGTTATTTATCATAATGATGATGGTGATGATGGTGGTGGTGGTGATGGTGGTGATGGTGGTGATGATGATGGTGGTGGTGATGATGGTGGTGGTGGTGATGATGATGGTGATGGTGGTAATGATGGTGATGGTGATGATGGTGGTGGTGGTGATGATGATGGTGATGGTGGTGATGATGATGACGGTGATTTACTCCTTAGAAATCATAACAATGGTGGAGTGAACATCTTATCTTTCTCTAACTAGAGCATACTCTCTTAATCTCTGAATCCTCTAAACACAGAAACAAATCATATATGTTCATACATGTACTCCACATATAAACATTCTATGAGCACCTGCCATCTTTTTGTTTGTTTGTCTTTTTGTTTTTCTGAGACAGGGTTTCTCTGTAGCTTTGAAGCCTGTCCTGGCACTAGCCCTTGTAGACCAGGCTGGCTTCAAACTCACAGAGATCCGACTGCCTCTGCCTCCTGAGTGCTGTGGTTAAAGGCGTGCGCCACCACCACATGGCGAGCACCTGCTGTTAACATGGTCTGATCAGTTAAAAAGAGATAGAGAGATAATAATATATCTATGGGATCTTAGATTTCACAGAGGCTGACCAAGTCACATCAGGGTGCTAACATGCTGTGTGTGTGTGTGTGTGCGCGCACGCGCGCGCGTGTGTGCTCAAGCATATCATCAGAAGCTATGGCTTATGATAGAGTCCTTAAGAAACCAGTCAGACTGCTTCTGAGCTCAATCCGGGCCTGTTCTACAACAAACTCATCTGGACTTTCTATGCTCAAGGAAAGACAAGAGGTCTCATAGGAACTCACTTCCATGAAAAGCAAATGCGTTAACAAAGAGCTTCCCTGTGACCTCCAGGAGGCCTTCCCTCCTTCCTTCCTGAGCTCTTTTGTGACTGTACCTTGCCTGCTCCTTCTGGAACATACTGTTAAACCGTGTCTCCGAGAGAGGGGAGCAGAGGCTCCACTGTAGTTATGTACAGCTGGCTCTCTTCTACCTTACCGTCTCCCCACATGGAACTCACCTTTCCTATTTGTAAAATAGGTCAGATGAGGTGGGAATTTAGAGCACTGAGCAGGTGGCGATCCCTTTCATCCTCACAAACAATGTTGACGACCCAGGCCCTCACTATGCTCATCCCAAACCCAGCAAACCTTCATGAACTTTCCCAGCACAGGCTTCCAGGCAGCTGGACTTGACTCAAGAGCGAAATGGTCTCCATGCATCTTTGGCAACAGCCATCTTCTCCCACCCCCACAAACTTATTTTTAAATCACTCTGAGATGCACACTTTGATAAGCCATGCGTGGGCAGGATGACGGCTGCTAGTCTTGTGCCCTTTGCCCTCAGCACTCATCTTTCAGGAAGTGCTCAATAACTATCTGAGGGCCAAGGAGACCCTCCCACGTCTGAGCTCCACTTCCCAGCTCTCCAAGCTGAGCTCTCTCCACCTCAGCCTCTAGGTCGGCTTGCACAATCTGGAACTAGTGCCCTCACGGGTTCTCCTCCGTCCCTCTGCTCTGGAATAGGTGACTCCAGCAATGGCTATGGAGACTTCCGAGGAGGACAGCTGCTGGGCCAGAGCCCTGTCCTGGAAGTTCTGCTGGGAAAACCAACAGAAGTGCCTTGGACCTGTCTGTGGATAACTGGTTGGCTCAAAGGATTCCAAACCCCAACCATGAATTTTTCCTTCGGAACCTATCATTAGGCCTGATTCTGTGCCAAACCAGCTCTGAAGCAAGACTTTGTAACCATGCCTGTTCATTCATTATTATTTTTAGGGCAGATCTGTTTCTCATTGACTGGGCCCTCCCTTGCTGTGTCACTCAGGACAGCCAGCTTGGCAGCCCTCCAAAGACCAGACTTGCCCAGAGGTGCCTTTGCCTGCCTCTCCTGACTGGCGGGTACCGGCCTGAGCTAAAGCTGCCTTTGTTCTGTCACAGCAGGTTATTTTTCCTTGGGCTTGGATGGCTCAGCAAAAATTATTGGATGCTCTGCAGGGTGGGAAGCCTGAGCTGCACAGTTTATATTGGAAACGGTGCACTCTGTTCTGGTGTGGCAGAGGGGGTGGGAAGGGTCACACACAAGTCAACTCTGTCTGCCTCTTAAGCTGGTAGCCCTTCCCCAGGAACAGCAGTGCTGGCAGGAGCAGAGACAACTGCTTGATCTTCATCTTCAGCCTGCAAAGCCACCCTTAGGCATCATGGGCAAAGGAGAGACAGCACAGGAAAACAAAAGAAGTGATATCTAAATCAGGTTAAACATGGCTACCGGCCTCCTTCCTCGACTCCCTCCTTGCTTTGTCCAGCCTGATAACCTCTGTTCTACCCCCAGCTTCTGTGAGACCACAGATGATTGTGGGCTTGTGTTTTTACACCTGGCTAAATTCTCTCAGCATAATCTACATTGTCACACATTGTTTTCTTGGCTGAATTGTATTCTGCTGTCACACAGACCATGTTTTCCTTATCCTGGCACAGCTTCAGGTGGGGGGGCAGGTCATCCTTGCACAGTTTCAGGTTGCTATGGGGGCACAGGTCACCCCATCTGGGGATGGGGTGGGAGTTCTCCTTTTATGCTATTATTCCCATCTGGCTCTCAGTTAGTGTTGTGTGGAGTGGCGGGCTGTGTCCTGCCACCTGGCTAGCTTATGCCCCGAAATAATTACACGGACTGTATTCTTTTAAACACTGCCTGTCCCACTAGTTCCAGCCTCTTATTGGCTAACTCTCACATCTTGGTTAACCCATTTCTATTAATGAGTGTAGCACCACAAGGTGGTGGCTTACCTGTAAGATTCTTAACCTGCTTCCATCTCGGAGAGGAGAGCTATGATGTCTGTCTCACTGCCTTCTTCCTCCCAGCATTCTGTTCTGTCTCCTCTGCCTATCTAAGTTCTGCCCTATCAGGCCAAACAGTTTTCTTTATTAATTAACCAATGAAAGCAACAGATAGATAGAAGTCCTACCTACTTCAGGTCAGTCTCCCCCAGTCCTTCAGTATGAAGTCTTTATTTCAGCTCTCTTTTCTCCTCTGACACTGTTTGGAGAGAACATTTTCCAGGCTTGTTCCTGGGACCATATGTTCATACACTTAGTGTCCTGGCTGGCTTTGTGTCAACTTGACACAAGCTAGAGTCATCAGAGGAAGGAGCCTCAGTTGAGGAAACGCCTTCATGAGATCCAGATGTAAGACATTTTCTCTTTTAGTAATCAATGCTGGAGGGCCCTGCCCATGGTGGGCAGTGCCATTCCTGTGCTGGTGGTCCTGATTCTGTAAGGTGGACTGAGCAAGCCTTAAGTATCTCCTCTCTATGGCGTCTTCATCCGTTCCTGCCGCCAAGATCCTTCCTTGTTTGGTTTCCTGTCCTGAAATCCTTCAGAAATGAACAGCAATGCTGAAGTGTGATTGGACTGAAGCATAAACCCCTTCCTGACCAACTTGCCTTTTGGTCACGGTGTTTCATTGCAGCAATAGAAATGCTAGCTAAGACATGGAGGTGACATTTTACAAACTAAAGGACACTTTTCTAACCCTCATTGATAGAATTCTCCTAACAATCCCATGAAACTCGGATTTTAATTGAGGCAGCGCCTGGTGGTGCTAGGCCATAAGTGTAGGTTGTTTCCCTCCATGCCCAGGGTCCCGTTAGCTCTCCGGACAGCCAGGAACTTTTGCAGAGCGAGGAACCAAAAGAGGAAGCAGGGACTCAGAGGGCAGTGGAGTTCTGGTTAGAGGACCTGAGGGCATGGCCACCAGGACCAGAGCCATGCAAATCAGGCAGGAAATGTCTTGGTTCAAGTCACCCACAGTTTTTCTTTCTCAGGCTCAGCTTCCTTTCGTTTTCTTCTCCACCAACTGTAGCTTCTGACCGCAGCTGGTCCTCTGAGCCTCAGTCACTTCCGGGTCTGTGATATTTGGGGGCTTCCCTGCCTGGACCCAGGGGCGATGTTCCCATCTGAAGCCCTGGGGAATTCTCGGGACAGGAGGCTCAAGGGCCCTCCTCCATGACAGATCAGATACCCTTCCCCTCGGGCAGACTAAGTCCACAATGTTTTCTGCTGATATGCGTGTGATTGAGCTTGGAGTCCCTATTCCAGAGAAACCCCCACAAGCCCTTCATCACCCAAGCACACTGCTCATGAAGAAGGTGGATTTGGTGGTGACCCTACTAATTGTCTCCCTGTTCTTTTTTGTTCTTTCCACACATGGCCTCCAGAACACCATTGGCTGATCCATCTCAGGTCACTGGAAGAATTCTTCTCCTGTTACTGAAGGACTTTAGGCCCAGCCCTTTGTTTTCCTTTCTCCTTTAACTGTATCCACTCTCTTGGTGATCCCAGTTACACTGATACCTTTAGCCCCAGCTGCAGGCCAAACAACTCCCACAATAATCTCTCCAAACCTGTTCAGGCTGCTGTGCCCAGCTGTGCAGTCAGCACTTCCTCTTGGGTGTCTGTGGACACTTCAAGCTTAACTGTCCTGCAGAGCTCCTAGGATCTCCTTTTGGGTTCTCCTTGTCACTGGCTGGTAGCTCTACTCTTCCTTCTGCTCAGAGCCAGCTTCGATGCCTTTGTCTAATTCACATGCAAGCCTTGGCTCAGCCTTAAACTAACCCAGGAGTTGCCACGGGGCAGGCCCAGGCTCTGAAGTGTGAGTGGGTGTTTGTGTTGAATGTTCTTTCTCCCACTCAGTGGTCTTTCTCCTAGTTTCCATGGTCCTGTCTCCTAAGGTTTACATTTGATACATCTACTGGAACGGTTACTTTAAAATTTATGTTGAACCAGGAATGCTCCTTTCCCCTTTAGAACTTGATGGCATCTCTTGATATTTGGAATAAGAGTCACGATTCTTCCAATGTGTGCTGAAATGATTGCATAGAGCCTTCAGTCTTTGCAGGTTCCCTATGTCTTGTAAAAAGCAATTGTACCTACTGCCCATCTCCCCACAAGGCAGGTCTATGTCCTGATCCCTGAAATCTGACCCTGTGGTTTCTTTTGGCCTTTGGATTACAACTTAAATGACAATGTGTCACTTCGGAGCCTGGCCTCTTTTGGAGCTCTCCTGGGAGCCATGGGAACAAGCGTAAACAGGTTGCGGGATGGTGGGACAACCACCTTCTTGAAGCTGCTTTTCCTCCTTGCTGTAACAAAATACCTGGGGGGTAAAAAGCCGCTTCGAGAAGGAAACTTCATTACTAGTTTCACAGTTCAAGGATCCTCAAGAGTGGCTGTAGCTATGGCAGCAGGAGTGGGAGGCAGCTGGTCACATTGTGTCCACAGTCAGGAAGCTGGTGCTTGGCACTGTAATCTGCCTGGGACCCCAGCCTATGGGGCATTGCTGCCTCCATTCCAGATGTGTCCTCCCTTCTTAGTAAACCTCTTTGGAAACACCCTCACAGACATGTTGCCCAGGTGTTGTGGAGTATTAGTTTAAGATGTGTTACATTTGTTTAATGATGCAAAGATGTGTTGCATTCTTTCATGTTACATTTGTTTAACTGTGAAGCTTGGTTACTTTGCCTGCCTAAAACACCTGATTGATCTAATATAGAACTGAATAGCCAATAGCAGGAGAAAGAAGGCACGGTTTGGGGGAGAAGCCATGGAGCCACTGGAGACAGATGCTAGGAACTTTAGCCAGTAAGCCACAACCACGTGGCAATATACAGATTAATAGAAATGGGTTAAATTAATATAAGCATTAGCCAATAGAGCTAATGGGCCAAACAGTAATTTAATTAATACAGTTTCTGTGTGATTATTTCGGGTCTAAGCTAGCTGGGCAGCTGGGAACCAACAAGTGTCATTTCCTCCAACAGAATTGTAGTAACTCATGGAGGTCGGTGGTTTCCAAGTTGCTCATAAATGTCACAGAGAGACTGCATACCATGACTGGACCTATGCCCTCCCTCTTGTTTTCTTTTGAGTCTTTTTAAAAAGAAATTTTCAACCCAGCACAGCATCATAGAATGCTAATAATACCTTATGGTTGAAGAGTTCTTTCTGATATAGAAGATGCCCTTCATGTCTGTTATCCCAATGGGTTTGACATCGACTTTATGAAGTCAACAAGCCTTTTATTAATACTCTGTTCTAAAAGCAGAGGTGCTAAGGTTCTGTGAGGTTCAGTGTTCTCCTCAAATTCACCTAAATTAGGATAGCATTAAGTATCATTGCAGAATGCTTAGTGTTTTATAGACTTTTGCTCATATGATTCTCACAGTATCTCCTTGGGGACAGATAGACTCTTCTCCCAGGGGAGACATACGCAGTCATGACATCCATCTGGGAAGAGGCGGAGCTGGGACAGGAACTCAGAACCCTATCTGACTTGAAATTCTATGCCCTTTCCCACAAACAGGGGAAGATTTATGTGTCTAAGCTATTGTTTAAAATGGTTGGGATTGTTTCCCTGACAAAGGGGAGATTTTTATTGGGCAAAGAGTAGTGGGTTTAAAGGGCATCCAGAAGCAGGATTGGAAGAAGGATGGGTGGGTCCTGAGACATGCAGGAAGGCTGTAGCTTAAGTTCTGAAAGCTGTCAACAGAGACACCAGGCTCCCTGAGCAGGGTCTGTGGCTCCTTCTTGCTGCTAGAACACACTAGGTACTCATAAACAGTTGGTAAATAGATGGAAAGATGAATGAGTTTCAAATTCATAAGCATAAAAAATAAAAAAAATCCTGAAACTATTAAAATAACAATCATTTCTAAGAGCTTAAAAATTATTTCTTGTGTGTAAGCACGGCGTGATGACATAGGAGGAGCGAAGTGAGCGCCATGGTTCATACAGAGGCTAGAGGGTAACTCCTCAATCCCCCCTCTTTCTTCCTCACAGGTCCCTGGTCTATGCCAATTATCTCTCCTGGCTTCTGAGCGATATCTTGGGCACAGGCTGTGTTTGGTCAGTTAGGGTTGTTATAAAAATTCTCTGTCTACTTTCAGACTTCACTTGCAGGCTAGCGTTCTCTTCTTTCCCCAGTGTGTGCTGTTGTGGAAAAGGTAGTGCAAGAGGCAGGGCCAGGCTCTGAGATGCTTTCTCCCCTCTCCTCCCCAGGCACTAGCCCTTCTGGTGGCAACAGTGGCAGGAAATAAGGAAGATGAAGGTACAGTCTTCTGTAACTGGCTATGGAATGGTGCCCAAGAGTCCCAGGCCCCATGGTGGCATGACTGAATTCTGTCTGCTCCTGGTAACTCTGTCACAGTGTAACCTGGAGGTGAGATGGGGCCATGTGAATACTTTACCTTGGCTGTGTCCTGGAAGATCCTTCAGAGAAGGAACCCATGCTTGCAGTATGTTCTAAATGCTTTGCTTTTCTTTCTCTGGCTACTATGTAATACCTTCTCTAAGACAGGTTCCTTTCAACACAGTGTGAGAATTCTGAAACACATTCTGAAACTTCTATTCTCACACTCCAAACCCAGGGGACTGAATTCACAGGGGATTCTTCTGTATTCTTTCCAAGTACAGTAAGTCAGGTTCTCCCCTTCCTCTGTAAGTACAGGTTTTCCATGGAGCCTTCCTCTTTCAGAAATTTCAGAAAGAAGTGGTCCTGGTCTCCATATTTATTTATATCCCAAAACTTCAGGGTAGACATGGCAGACCCTTCCAGGAACTGCTCATCATTCCTTTCATCATGATGGATCTGTAGATTCTATGTGCCAGCAAGAATCTGGGAGACACCCCACTGTCTATGAGAGATTCTACTAGAATATCAAGGTCTCCCTTGGATTGGGCAGGGATGGGAGCAACTCTCTACCATTTCTGGAGGTTTACCATGGATGGTGCCCAGGGCCACAGACATTAACTCCAGTCTGATCCTTTCTCCCTCTCTCTTTCTTCCCACAATTCTCTGTGCGGAATAAGGAAGTGTGAGTCATGGCCCTATGACTGAAGCTTAGGCCAGTTCTGCTGCCTCTTAGAAAGCTGGGCATCAGAACAAGGGTCAAGAATGTCTGCAGTGGAGAGAGGCATGCTCTTTGTGGTCAGCTTTACTTAGGTGTAGTTTATATCTTTACACACACACACACACTAGTATGTGTGTGTGTGTTGTGTGTACACATTCCATTGCACACACTTGGAAATCAGAGGAAGCCTTGCAGACATCAGTTTCCTCCTGCCACTGTGTGGGTCCTGAAGATGAAACTCAAATCGTCAGGCCTGACAGCAAGTGCCTTTAACCACTACACCATCTTGCTGGCCCTAATCTATTATTTTTATTTCTTAAATTCCCTTGGAAACACTCAATGCACTGTAGCATTTTAAAACAAACTTTTGACATTAGCACAGAATACATTTATTTTCTATAAGATGAAAATGAGGGTCACACTCCACTGATTTTCTGTAGATGTAGAGAAACATAGGAGTCTGGAAGGACAGAGGACTAAGACTCTGTTGGAGGGAGGCTGGGGAGCTGAGGTGGCCAGATCTCCTGGCAGAGGCAGGCAGGGCCGGCTCATGCATGCCCTGACAGGCCAGGAAAACAGCTGCCTGTGTAGTTTAATTTCTCGTTTTTTATGAGGCAGAGCTGTGTGGTGAGAGAGAGGTTTCTCCTAGGTGTCTGTACATAGGGGCACAGCAAGACAGCGGACGGAGAGATGGTAATGGGAATGGCTGCATATGTGTAAGCTTGGCAAAAATGCCTCACCCGGAAATCTCGTATTGGGTTCCAAGCTGCCTGATTGCTTTAGCCATTGGTGTGGTACATTCATCTTTCATGTTCAAATTAATTTTCTAAAAAAAATTTCAAGAGTAGGAATCAGAGATTTGAATGTGTCTCCATTCTCTTGTGACAGACTGTTCGTTGTCTGACTCACTCATCTTCCTGGCTTCTAAGCCTGCGTGATAAACACGCACAGCCCTGGTGCTCTGCTGGCGCAAGCCCCACCCCCATCCCCAGAACGACAGAAGGCTGCTTTTGTGTTTCCACTGCTGGAACCTGATCTTTCTCTTGATCTACTTTTTTTTTTTTAAACTTTGGAGAAATGCCCGATAGATATAGCTGTTTGTTATTTAAATAAAAAGCAAATATATCTGCAAACACAGAGGTGATATCTAGAAAGATCTTGTTGTCCCTAAAGGACAGTTGTTTCATCCCTTGTCACAGCAGAGAGAGGGAGGTATATGGGAAGGGACAAACTGTTTTTACTGTAATGTTATGGGCAGGAGCCAAGAGACTTCTAATTCTCTGCTGCCTAGTGAGCATGAAACATCAGAGTATTTAAATGAGACATTTACACACAAGAAATTATTTACAGCATGTGAATAAGGTATACACACTCACTCACAGTCACACACTCACACACGTACACACTCACACGCATGCACACACACTCACAGTCACATGCTCACACACATACTCACACACTCACAGTCACACTCACACACACTCACAGTCACACATTCACACTCACACAGTCACACTCTCAGTCACACACTGACACATACAGTCACACATACACTCACACACTCATACTCATACATTCACATGTACACACTCACACACTTACACTCACAAAACTAAACGGACTGGAGAGATGCCTCAGCAACCAGCGTTGAGTGTTTCCTGCCCCTTCAGAGGACCTGAGCTTCGTTCGAGCACCCACCCATATCAGTTGGCCCACAACCTTCTAGGGTCTGACTCACTCCTCTGGCCTCCACAGGTGCCTGCACACATGACAGACACAGACGTGTACATAAATATAGATAAAATGCACCTTTAGAAAAGAAAAGGACAAAACTAATAACTCTGCACTCATTGTTCCGGAGGGCAGTGCTGGTCCTCACTGAGCCTCCACGCCACCTCCACGCCACGCCTGCCCCTCCTGGGGGTCAACCTCTGCCACGAACAAACACCTATTCTTCCAGGGCTTTGGAGGAAGCTGTGGACGGGACACCTGAGACTTGTTCTAAGAGGACTCCTCTCATGCTGAGCGCTGTTCCACCAGCTGCTCAGAGTTTCAGTTTGCATGGATGTGGGTTACCCTGTGGTCACGTGACCTGCTGCAGACAAGCTCAAAGGTACAGTGCTGCGGTGTATGAACACGCTGCAGCATGGTAAATTTCTCCTATGAAAATCTGAATCATTTTCAACTTCTGCCACTACATTTGATGTGAGTTTCTAATATTGCATAGGAACTACAATGGAAGATTGATACATTCAATTATAGTCAATGATGTTCCTTAAAAGGGAGAATATCTTTCCTACTTGGAAAAGGGCAACAATAAATAAATAAATAAATAAATAAATAAATAAATAAATAAATAAAATTAAAACAAGGTGAAGGGGCTGGAGAGGTAGCAGATGTTAAGAGCGCTTGATGCTCTCTCTTACAGAGGACCGGAATTCAATTTCCACCTATGTGGAGACACTCAAACTGTAGCCCAGCTCCAGGGGATGCAACTCTGTCTTCTGTGTGTAGTTGCGCGCACACATACATACATACATACATACATACACACACACATTAGGAAAAGCAAAATGATTTATTAAAAAGTAAAAAGGGAGCCTACAAATTAGAATATACATCTGCAGTGAGATACCCACAGGAATGTCTGCTCATCAGAGACACACAGACAAACCTGAACCCCTCCCAGCAGAAAGAAAGAGATGACCTAGGCATATACACCCAGAAGAGGAAGTGAAGGGAAAGTAAACATGAATACCTGATCATCCTCATAAGAAAGATGGCATCATGGGGCCCCTCAAGAAATACCAAGAAGCTTGAAAGTGCACAGCTGTTAAATTAAGAGACATGGGCAATGTCTGTCAACCGTTGGGAGGAGGTTAGACCATCAGAGCCTGAAACACCATCAGCCTCCTCCAGTGAAGATAATACGCCACACTCTGAAGATGAGTCATTTCCTTACATGGATCAGAACTTCGAGTGCAGCAGGGGGCATGGACAAGGATGTTCCAAGCTCAGGCAGGCATTTTCTTATTGGAGGTTCCCTTCTTTCTGATGACTCTTGCTGTGTCAGGTTGACATAAAATTAGCCAGCACACTGACAAATGCTTTAGCTCGTGGTTTCGTGGGGTTTACAGGACACGATTCTAATGATTCAGGGCTATGGGAAGACAGAAGACAGTGGTGGCAGGAATCTGTGAAGGAAGAGGCCTCATGGGAGACATTAATCAGGGAGTGAAGGCAGAGTGGGGAGCCAGGCTCACCTCCAAAACCATGCCTCTAGCAACCCACTTCGTCAAACTAGGTTTCACCTGTGCAAGTCTGGGGAAATCCCAAGGCACACCATCTTCTGGAGACAAAGTATTCAAATCTGCCCTGTAGGGGACATTTCCTACTCAAACTCTCACTTCCTGGCCCTGGCCCTCAAAGGCTCTTGGCCATCTTAGCACAAAGTGAATTCATCTCCAGGTGTCCTCCAAAGTCCAAACTAAAAGCTTCTTCTGAAACCGAAGGCAGACTGTTAGCTGTGAACCCCTAGATAGGAAAAAGAAAAGTACTTCCTTCCAAGAGGTAACGGCAGAGTTAACATCTCCACTCTGCGAGAGAGGGATGGCAGAACTACAAGAAAGGATGGGACCAAGGGAAATTCCCAATGGGGAAAGCAAACACTGAATCTAGTTGCATGCCCTGTATCTGGGCATGAGGCTTGGGATGTGAGCCCTGCAGCTGGGCCAGGAGGCTTGGGATGTGAGCCCTGCAGCTGGGCCAGGAGGCTTGGGATGTGAGCCCTGCAGCCAGGTCATGGGGCTTGGGATGCGAGCCCTGCAGCCAGGTCATGGGGCTTGGGATGTGAGCCCTGCAGCCAGGTCATAGGGCTTGGAATGTGAGCTCAGCTAGAAATAGGAAGCTCTCTGAGGGCAGCATTGCTCTCTGTAGCTCACACGGCCTCTCCTGGGCGGTCTTCAATCACTTCCTTTTGGACAGACATTCCACACTGCCTGGATCTCCAACATTCTCAGCACTACTTCACTTTCTTGTTAACACCAGCCCTTGACAGTTTGTGTATGTGTGTGGGGGGGGGGGTCATATATGAGCACATACATGTGCATGTGTGGAGGTCGCTGTCTTCCTCAATCCCCTCCACCTCATTTTTTGAGACCAAGTCTCTCACCGAACCTGGAGCTCACCAGTCCGGCTAGAGTGTCTGGCCAGTGAGCTCCAGGTACCCTCCTGACTCCACCCTCCAAGCAGCAGGGTATAGGCACATGCCTCCATGCCCGACTTTTTACGTGGGAGCTGGGGTGCCAAACATAGCCCCATCATTTTTGCTCAGCTAGCACTTCACCTACTGAGCCATCTCCTGTGCATTTTTAGCTTAGTAAGTTAGCATGTGTAAAGTGTCTCATACGCCTTTAACTTCCATTCCCCGACGATCGCCAAGAGCCCTGTGATATGGTAATGGGTCTCTTTCATGGGTGTCATTGCTAAGGGAGCAATCACTCATTTTGGAGGGTTTGTTGTTTCTGAACTGAATTGCAGGAGTTTTCTACATACTCTGGTTTTAAGTTATTTATCAGACCTATGTACTGCAAGCGGTACTCACCAGCTCTGGCTGGTGTCACAGTATTCTTAGCAGTTCTTGGGATCAACAGAAGTTTGCAGTGGCATCCAATATTGTTTTGGGGGATAGGTTTTTGGCTTTTATCCACTGTTCACTTCCTCCAAAGCCCAGAGATAGCGTCTCGGGTTTTCTTTTGAAAATCCAGTTTTCATTTGTTTTGATTTGTGGTTCATCCAGAATAAACCTTTGTTTGTGGTGTGAGGGACAGAAGCTCATTCACCGCCCTTAGACTCTCCCACAGGCTGGTTCGCTTGTTCCAGCATCGTGTGCTTAAATCACCGTCTTTTCCCTGAAAAGTCAACTGACCGTGAGTCCATTTCTCTGCTCTTATCCCATCACCACAGCTGACTGACAAGGCCAGCAAGCCTCATGTGGCATCCATCATGGCATGGCTTCCATATCGATGTGATTTGCCTTGGCCTTAGGTGTCGAAATCACAAAGCTTGCCACACATTTTCAGAATTTCAAGTTTATCATATTGAATAAAGTCTACATACCTCGGAGTCTATGTGAATGCTGGGATTGCGTCAAGGTCAGTAGGAGAGAGCTGGCTCAGGCTCTGGTTCAGAAGATGATGCACCACCCCACATGGGTTTGGTCCTCACAGGAATAGTTACAACGTTCACATTTAAAAGTCTTTGTGCAGGACGGGGCTGTCCTGGGACTGAGGTATAGCAGTGTGTGGTATTTATGAATCCCATCTTTTCCATTGCTTGCTGCAGCACACAGGAGTCATCCTGCTCTTCCAGATGGATTTGTTGTCCTGTGGCTGCAGAAGCCTTGTGACTAAGGCAATGAACGGGTCAAACAAGCATTTCGAAGCATGCCAAGTAAATTTGTTGGTAGCATGTCGCTTAGATGCATTCCTGGGACATGTGAGCCTTACTCTAAGGCCTTCATAGACACAGCTCCTGACCTTTGGTGAACACCTGCACATTTATCTTGTAATCACTTGACTTTGGAGACGACCAGTGCATGACCAGCCTAGCACAGTTGCAGCTCCTACTGGAGAGCCAGAGGTTCAGCGTGCCTCCTCGGGGAAGACAGCAGGGGATACACAGCTTGCACACTGCTAGAGCTCATGCCGGCGGGGAGTTGGCGGCACGGTGTGTGTATGGTAAGGGCTCTGCAGTGTCTGAAGCTCTCCTTAATTCCAAGGGCTACACATTTACATGCAAGCTCTCCCTGACTGGCTGCTCCTTTCATCTCTCCTTTCCGGAAGCCAAGTGGAGTCCTTTAGCCCTGCATCATCTTCTCTTCGCCCTCTGTGTGTCCACCGTCTGAAACACTTGATTGCTCCTGGGAGAGCTTCTAACTCTCCTTCCATCTCCTTCAAAGGAGCACTCCACGACTCCACACTCACTGTTTTACTAAAGCAGATATATTGATAGAAAGCTTTTCATTTCCATAGAAAACAGATGAACATAAAAACAACTTTGCCATAGCCATCTGCTTCTTGGTAATTTACCTCTAATTTTGTTAAGTATAACTTAATATTCTCCTCTGCCAAGATTTAAAAATTCAAAAGCAATTATGTGTCCAGAACAATAACAAACCACACAATGGTGGAACATAAATATTTTCAGGCTCTGAATGCCAAGGCCCTGACTTGCCCTCTGCCTAGCAGTCAAAGCATGCTTACTTAGAAACATCATTTTCAAAGTGTCTCCAGTGAGTCTTAACTGCTGAAGAGCAGAGACTATGGGGAAGATTTACTGGGACCTTGACAGTGGATATTGATAGGATTTTTATAAGAGAGATTTTTAAAATCCTGGTTTACTTGTAAGTCACCATGTGAGCTTGGACAGTATGAACATTGACAGAACTTTTCTAAGCTGAGCTCCATGACAGTTCCTACACAGAGACTTCTTCAGGAAAGCTTTGCTGATTGAACTCCCGGAGGGTTCTCGTGGGTGAGCTAATCTCACTCGTCATTCTGTGAGAGTTCGCTAACCCGGAAAGAAGCTGAGTCACTCGTGAAAGATGCCCAGGGAGTTAAACCTCAGTTCAGACCATGCAAACATGGCTCTCGGTTGTTCTGAGCAGGGCTCTTTCTTCATCTTCAGATTTTGTTTTCCCAACAGGACCCTGGAGGCTTCTTCACTAGCCCCGATCTAATGCCCACCCTGCTGCCCCGATCAGGGCTTTGACTCCTTCAGCTCCTCATGCTCTGGCCATTTCTCCATGCCCTGCTTTTACCGGCGTCAGATCTGAAGATCCATTATTAAACTGAAGAGCAATGACTATTTATGGCTTAATGTGCTATCCCTTATCTAAGCTGCTTCAATAATTACTCCATAGGGACAACTGATCATAACGGCCCCTTGAGTTAAATTAATCGACTTCTCAGTATGCGCCAGGCACTAAGCTCAGAGTTCCCTGTAAATCATGTCATGGACCCTGTGCACACTGTCATTATCTCACTTGAGTAACGAGTTACAAAAGGACACGACCAAAGAATGATGTATTTAGAGACAGGTGGGGTTATCCTGCCCCACTTTTACTGATACCCCTCAGACAGCAGCCTGATGTCCTGGGCATGTGGCCAACAGATGAGCAAAGCCTTCCCTGTGTGCCAGCATCTCCAGCTCATGACTCAGTGAGTGCCCTTGCATGGCGCTCAGTGCTCAACAGTGGCAAGAGCAGTCTGCGTGGCATTAGCCTAAACTGTTCCGCTGGCGCAGGCCCTCACTCACATGGCCAGGGTGACCCAGTGCTCCGAAACACACTGCTTGCCAAAAACCTGGGAGAAAGCCCTGGGTTACAGGCTGCCTTCTTTTAGAATTACTATTATTTTATTTTCTTTTTTTTGTTGCAATGAATTTATTCATATGCTGTATCCTTATTATGGTCTCTTCCCCCTCTTCTCTTCCCAGTTACTCTCCACCTCCCTCACGTCCAGATCCACCCCCTTTCTGTCTCTCATGAGAAATAATTAGAAAATAATGAAATATAGTAGCATAAAATAAAATGTGATGAGATAAAACAGAAATTGCACGGGAGAATAGGACAAAGCAAACAGACAGAAAAGAGCCCGAGAAAAGGCACAAAAAGAAACAGATTCCGATGCAGACACCCACTGATTTGCACACTCAGATCTCATAAGAACAATAAACCAGAACCCATAATATATATGCAAAAGACCTATAGGGTAAAAGGAAAAAAAATATACATAAAATAAAATTAAATTAAGATAAAAATTTTAAAGACTCTTGATACGGAGCCTCCAGTGATGCTGGAGTTACTTTTCTGTTGACCTCTACTGCTGGGCATGCAGCCTACCCTCAATAATAGGTGGCTTCCCTAGTGAGATTGCCCTGGAGAAAACTAGACTGTTGTCATTGGAGATGGCTTCTGGGTCAGGGATGGGGCATGTGTCCACCTTCAGCTCTAGCACCCCATACAGTGTAGGCCCTGTGCTTGCTGCCTTGGTCTCTGGGAATTCACGTGTGCCTAACTCTGCTGATTTGCAGGGCTTTGTTTCTTGAGTGTCCTCTATGACCTCTGCCTCTTCTTTTGGAGGGTTCCCTGAGCTCTGCAGGGGACGGATTTGATGGAGAGATTCTGTTTAGGGCTGAGTGTTCCATGGTCTATCACTCTGCACATTGTCTGGCTGTGCGGCTCTGTATTTGTTCCCATCTTTTGCAGGAGGAAGCTTCTCTGATGATAGCTGAGCAAGGCACTGATCTGTGAGTATAGCAGAATTTTGGGTCTTTTTATTACTGTAATATTTTTGTAGAACAGTAGTATTTTGCTTCATCCTAGGTCCATGGTCTCCCTAGTCTCAGGTTCTTGGTTACTCAAGCAGTGTCATGGAGTGGGCCTCAAGTCAAACCAGATATTGGTTGGTTGCTCTCACAAGCTTTCTGCCACCATCATATTAGTGTATCTTGCAGGCTGGGCACCACGGTAGATCAAAGGGTTTATGGTTGGGCGCTGGTGTTTATGTTTCTCCTTTGGTAGTGTACAGACTACCTGCTTATACCAAAGACACCAACACATGGGGGTGAAGGCTCTATGTAGACACCAGTTTAGTTTCTCCATGTTCAATGTTCATGAATCTTCAGTAACAGGACCTTGCCATCAGTTTGTGGAGAGCAACCTATAGTTTTAGCAAAGACCTGGGTGATTTGGGGATTCCCATAAGACCCCTTTGGACAGCAACTCAGTTAAATGTAGCCCATTTCTGGCACTACATGCTTCATTTGGTGATAAGAGATGTCCATTTGGGACATTCTCTCTCTCCCATTATTTGGTGACTTCATTTAGATCGCCTTCCTACATGTATATATTTAGGAAGCTTCTACTGTGTTAGGTTCCCACACTACCCTCAAATGGCTTTGGATTTTAGCCATCTCTCTCCATATTCCCTCCCTTGTCCCTTCCCCCCACCTCCCTACTCCATCCTCTCTTTCCAGTCCCCATCTATCCATCTGTAACAATCTAATCTAGTTCCCCTTCCTAGGGAGATCTATCTGTTCCTTACTCTATAAATAACCTCTGGGTCTATGGATTGTAGCTTTGTTATTATTGGCTTAACAGCCAATATCTGCATATAAGCTAACAAATAACCTTATTTTGTCTTTCTGGATCTGGGTTACCTCACTCAGGAAGTTATTTTTTTCTTCATCCATTTGCCTAAAAATTTCATAATGTCATTTTTTATTAAACCTAAATAATTATTACACTGTGTAAATGTACCACAGTTTTTAAAAATCTAATCATTTGTTGAGAGACATTTAGGTTTTTCCCAATTTCTGGATATAATACATAGAGCAGCAATGAACACAGTTGGGTAAGATTCTCTATTGCAGGACGAAGTATCCTTTGGGTATATGCCCGAGAGTGGTACAGTTGGGTCTTAGGGGTAGATCTATTCCCATCTTTCTGAATTCCATAGTGGCTGTGCACTGGAGGAGTGTTCCTCTTACTCCATATCCTTGCTAGCATGGGCTGTCACATGTTTTATTGATCTTAGCCATTCTGATAAGTTTAAGATGGAATCTCAAAGTAGTTTGGATTTGTACACCCTTGATGGCTGAAGATGTTGAATAAAAAATTAATGTTTCTCAACCATTTGAGTTTCTTCTTTTAAGAATTTATACTTGTACCCCATTTTAACTGGGTTATTTGTGTTCTTGATATCTAGATTTTTTAGTTCTTTGCATACTTTTAATATTAGACTTCTCTCAGATGTGTGCTTGGTAAAGATCTTTTCCTATTTTGTGGGCCACCACTTGGTCTGACTGATGGTGACCTTTGTCATGTAGAAGCTTCAGTTTCCTAAGGCTCCACTTATTGATTATTTTTTATCTTAGTGCCTGTACTAATGGTGTTCTGTTCAGGAAGTCTTTTCCTGTGCCAGTGAGTTCACGGCTACTCCCCACGTTCTTTTCTATGAGGTTCAGTGTATCTGGTTTTATGTCTGAGGTCTTTGATTCATTTGGAGTTGAGGTTTGTGCACGATGGCTTTGAATCTGTTTGACTTCTTCTGCTTGTGGCCCACCCAGTCTGACCAGCACCATTGCTGAAGATGCTGCCCTTCCCCAGTGTGTACTTCTGGCTTTTTTTTTTAAATGAGAAACAAGGTGTCAATAGGTATGTGGATTTAGGGCTGACTCTTTAATTCTATTCCATTGATCAGCATGTCTGTTTTTGTGCGAACACTGCACTGTTTTTATTATTGCTCTGGAGCACAGTTTGATGTCAGGGATGGTGAAACCTCCCAAAGTGCTTTCATCATTCAGGGTTGTTTTAGCTTTCCTGGGTTTTTTGTTTGTTTGTCTGTTTCCATATGAAGCTTCTATTTCACTGAGGGGGGGGTGTTATATCTCTGTTTAAATTGCTTATCTGATAATGACTTAACTTTAGTAATTATCCATTTCATTTAGATTTTCTAATTTGGTGGAGTACAGTTTTGAGCGCATGTTCTTAGGATTCTCTGTATTTCCTCAGTGTCTATTATTATGCCCCCTTTTCATCTCTAATTTTGTTAGTTTGAATCTTCTCTCAGCCTTTTAATTAATTCGGATAAAGGTTTGTCAATCTTATAAATTTTCTCAAAATAAAACAAAACAAATCTTTGTTTCATTGATTATTTGTATTTTTCTCTTTTATTGGTTTCAGTCATAGTTTGATCATTTCTTGACATCTGCTCCTTTTTTAAGTGTGTTTACTTCTTTTTGTTTTAGGGCTTTCGGGAGTGCTGTTATGTCACTAATGCTCCAGTTTTTTTCTAGGACTATGAACTTGACTCTTAGAACCATCTTCACTGTGTCTCATAAGTTTGCATTCATTTCCATTCAATTCTATGAAGTCTTTAATTAATTTCTTAATTTCTGTCTTGATCCATTTCATTCAGTGGTAAGTTGTTCAGTTTCCATGAGTTTGTAAGCTTTCTGCTATTTCTGTTGTTGTATCCAGCTTTAATTCATGGCGGTCAGATAGAATGCGGGGTGTTATTTCAGTTTCTTGTATCTGATGAGACTTGTTTTGTGTCTGAGCATTTGGTCAATTTTGGAGAAAGTTCCATAAGGTACCGAGAAGAAGGTATATTCTTTTGTGTTTGGGTGAAATGTTCTGCAAATATGTTTGGTCCATTGATTTATAATATCTGTTAGCTCCAGTAGTTTTGTGTTTAGTTTTGTCTTAATGGCTTAACTATTGACATGAATGGGAATTGAAGTCTCTCAGTATCAGTGTGCAAAGGTTAAGCTGTATTAGTGTTTTTTTTTTTTTTTAATGAACATGGGTGTCCTTGTATTGGGGGCATAGATGTTAAGAATTGCAATGTCCTCCTCATAGATGTTTCCTTTGATGAGTATGTAGTGTCCCTCCCTATCTCTTCTGATAAGTTTTGGTTTGAAGTCTACTTTGTCAGATATTAAAATGGTCACACAAGCTTACATCTTAGGTCCATTTGCTTACCCTGAGGTGATATCTATACTTGGTGTTAAGGTGTGTATCTTGAATGCAGAAGAAGGGTGGATCCTTTTTTTTGGTATCCATTCTGTTAGTCTGTATCTTTTACTAAAGAATTGAGGTCATAGACCTTAAGAGGTATCAATGAACAGGGTTTTTCCATTGCTGTTATTTCGCTGTTGTGGTTCTGAAGTTGTTGTTGTGTGTGTTTCCGCTCTTTAGATTGATTATTCTTTCCTGTATTTTCTTGGGTGTGGTTAAACACTTTAGATTGGATTTTTCCTTCTAGCATCTTCTCTAGAGCTAGATTATTGAGTAGTTATTGCTTAAATTTGGTTTTATTATGCAATGTCTTATTTTCTCAATCTGTTGTGATTGAAAGTTTTGCTGGTTAGAGTAGTCTGGGCTGGCACCTGTGGTCTCTTAGAGTCTATAGAACATCTGTCCAGGCTCTTCTGAGTTGGATTCTCTGTTGGGATGTCAGGTATTATTCTAATAGGTCTGCCATTCTATGTTACTTGGTCTTTTCCCCTCACAGTTTTTAATATTCTTTCTTTGTTCTGTACATTTCATGTTTTTATTGTTATGTGCTAAGGGGGCTTTCTTTCCTGACCCAGTCTATTTAGTGTTCTATATGTTTCTTGTACCTTGACAATCATTTCTTTCTTTAGGTTAATTAAGTAATTTTTTCTCTATGATTTTGCTGAAAATATTTTCTGTGCCTTTACTTGGGTTTCTTTTCCTTCCTCTTTCCTTATTATTATTATAAGATTTTGTCATTTCATAGTGTCCCAGATTTCCTGGATGTCTTTTGTCTGGAGTTTTTGAGATTTAATATTTTTTTTTCTAGCATGTCTTCAATGCCTAAGAGTCTCTCTTCCATCTCTTGTATTCTGCTGGTGAGGCTTGCCTCTGAGGTTCCTGTTCAAGCTCCTAAACTTTTCCTTTCCCTCTTTCCCTCAGTTTGGGTTTCCTTTATTGTTTCTATTTCCAGTTTCAGGTGTAGGGCAGTTTTATTCAATTCCTTTAAACAATTCCACTGTTTGTGTTTTCATAGATTTCTTTAATTTATTTCCTCTTTAAGGACCTCTATTATATTAGTAAAGGCTATTTTAAAGCCATGGTCTGTGATCCAGCTATGTTGCAGTTCCCAGGGCCTGCTGCGGTAGTGTTGCTGAACTCTACTGGAGACATACCGTCCTGGTCATTATTGTGTTTTCACACTGGCATCTGGATTTGGGCTGATGGTAATTTGGGGCCTTGCTATCTGGTTTTGTCTGTATTGGATGGGTGTTTTGTTGCCTGGTTTTTGTTGCCCTCTCTCGTTCTTGGAAAGGTGCGAGGTTGTGTGTTGCCTTCAGTCAGAAATTTTTCTGCTTTCTTGTTAGGTGTGACCACTGGGCTTTGTGGGTAAAATGACTTTCTAGGTTTGGGAAGTTGACACTGTGGAATGGGTATGGGTTTGGGGTGGTGGGTGCTGAAGATCTGCTTAGTTCCCAGGGAAAGGAAGTGAAGAGTGAAGCGAGGCCAGAGAAGATGGTCTTCTACAGACTCAGAGGTGAGACCGGGGATTGGGTTCTTAGGAAAGGAGAGAGCAAGAGAGATCTGATGCTCACCCACCTGCTGGGCTGGCCTACTTGCTGGCGGTCTTTGCCTGCGGGCTTGGCTGGCGGATTCTCAGGGGACGCCTGCTGGAGTTGAGGGCCGCCGTGCCAGGGTGAGTAGGCGGGAAGGGTTAGGGAGATTTGTGGGACCTGCTGGAGATGGGGCAGAGAGGACAGATGGCGAGAGAAGTGTTTCATCTGTGGCAGAGTTGGAGGCGAGACTTCGAGGCTGCATTTTCAGGGAAGGAAGCAGAGGTGAAGAGCTGCAGTTCAGCTTCCTGCCTTGCTGGAGGGGTTACACAGGGCATCGTGAATGCCCAGTGTCTAAGAGCTCTGCTGTACTAGACTTCCCCAGGAGTGTCGCCCAGCAGAAACCGCCTTAGCACAGTCCGCTGGTGGGTCAGAGCACTAGTGAAATAAAAGAGAGTAACTATAGCAACGATCAGGAAACGTCAGAATCTCACGGACACTCCAATGTCACCTTGTTTGAGATGATTGTTTTCGGGTTTGTTCACATCTCCAGTGAAGCACCCACTGTGAGAACAGCCTCGTCTGCACAGAGCCTTGTGCTTAGAATGTAGGGCACCACAGAGACCTTGAGGACTGTAGGGGAAACAAGGCCACAAGCAGTTAAGTAAATTACCAAAGGGAGGAGTTTGGGTCAACTCATACTGCTGGGAAATCAAACCATGGACAGGCAGAGGTTTCTTAGGCCCACCGGGAGCGGGCGACTTCACTCTGGAAAGGCTCAGGCACTGTGCCTTCTGAGCATCCTCACGGCCCCGAGTTGCTCAGCAGTGACGTTTGTTTTGTTTCTCTGAGACAGTCTTACTCAATAGCCCAAGCTGCCAGACATTCTCTATGTAGTTCAGGCTACTGCTGAACGCCTCTCGTCCTTACAGCCCCCCAAAGAGTGGCTTCACAAGCGGTGTGGGTGACAGCTGGCTACAAGGGCTTATTTGGATTTCAGAACAGCACTAGTTATAAACGTCCAGGTCTCCTTTAGTCTGTGTGTTCATTTCTGATGTCCATCATTTCTGGATTGGATTCTCCTGTCTTTGTACTGGAAATGGCCCACTTGTGGATCTGAACCAAGCCACTCTCCTCTCCGTGTGTGGCTACACAGAATGTGTCTATATTCATTAAGTTATTTTTGCAGTTACTCAGCTGACCTGGTCATGGGAGCCAGAAAAACTTCCATCACACACTGGGACTAAGAGCTGTCAATCATCACCTTGCCCTATTAATAATGAACTAAACCAGACTGGAAACAGCCCTTGCAGGGAAAGTCCACATGGCTGAGGACTGTGTGAAACAAGAGCATTTAAGTCTTGTGTATTTTTACCTAGAGAACAAGATATTAGGTCAGACCCTGGATATGATGATGATGACGTCAGAGTTTGTGCTGGAAGCTGGAGAATCCTGGAGTTTGTGACAGTCTGTCCAGATTGGACCAAGGTTAGTTATCTTGGGATTTTAATCTTTATTTCAATGTCAGAATATTTAAAAGATTATAATTTTTTGTTTCATTTTCTGGAGTGTTAAGTACCTAAAATTGTATTTTTATGTTATTTGTGTAACATTTTCTATTATTTTCTTTATTTGGCATCCAAAAAAAAAAAAAAAAGAAATAGGAAAAGTTTTTTTTCCACTCCTCAGGTTTGTTTAATATATTCTTGGCCCAGATGTAGGAATTTCTTAGGGACCTTTGTCTACTTAACACTGGATGAATTATATTTAAAGGGCTTATTTTTTTTTTTTAAATCCTTTCTTAGAATCCCAGCTGGGCTGAGAGAACTTTGTGGGGTCAGCATTGGGCACCATATGCACAGATGTCCCCTGTCCCTGATGTCCCTGACCCTGATGGCTGCTCCTGGCTCTTCTCCCAGGAGGCAGCACAGGTTCAGGCAGGCAGCACCATGACTTCAGGACACAGACAAAGAGACACAAAGTTAGTTAGTTAGTTAGTTAGTTAGTTAGTTAGTTAGTTAAAGGCAGTTTTTACTTTGTAACCCAGACTGGTCTGAAACGCTGTAGTAAAAACTGAGCTCAAACTCATGGCAATCCTCCTGCATCAGCCTCCCAAGTGCTGGGATTATGGAAATGTGGCATCTGGCTATAACATGTTGCTTTTGCTTTTGTTTTGTTTTGGGACAATGTTTTTATGAGGCCCCAGCTGACCTCCAACTCATGGTCCTGTGTCAGCCTCCCTCCTTAGGGCCACATGCTCAACAGAAATAGTTACCTGTGAGCTAAATTTTAGGTTAGCTTGTCCAGCTCCTTACCCTAAAGCCATTGCTGTCCAGATGGTAACTAACAGTTACTTATTTGCCACCCTTCTATGAGCTACATCTCCCTGCCGGTTCTCACACAAAGGGAAGAGAGCACAGAAAGTTTGAAGAATGAATGTGAACACACTTAGCAAACTCGTGAAGACAGGAGGTGCTGCGCTGTTCTTCGTGATGACACGGTTTCAAGCGATTCCCCGCGCTGCTCTGTCAGTCACCAGGCGGCATCGCTAAGACTCCGTTACTCTGCTCTCTATCTGTGCTCGCTTCCACAGCTCACAAATATCTCCAGAAATACAGCTTCTATCATCTCTCCGAAATAACATTTATGGCAGGAAAGGAGACTTAAACTAATTTTTGTAGACCCCTCTCCCATGAGATATTTAATGAAATGTTTATACTGATAAATGGGAGGGGTCGATGGTCCAGGGCAGTGTGGTGTTCAATAGCGATTATAAGGACAACCAGGCTTAGGGAGATGATAGAGCATGACAAGGACAGAATGGTCCTGGAGGGCAGAAAAGAGGAAGCCAAGTCTTAGTGAAGGGGACCGTGAGACAAAGCTAATGAAGCTGGGAAGAGGAGAAGCCATGATGTGTCAGATGTGGACACGTTGTGCTGACAGCCACTCATCAGTGCGCTATCAGAGAAGACCAAGAGGACATGCACGGTGCTAGGAAACTAACCCTGGTTCCCTTGAAGAGATTTGAATTTCTGAGATCTCTCTCCTAAGCACTGGGGCAAACAGCATACGCTTATACGGTACCAGATGAGCTCGGAGAAGCCTGTTCTAGTCACATTTGGGGATCCAAACAATACTGGGCTTGCCCAGAAGACTCTATAAATGTAGTCACGTGAGGATGGCTGGCTCATGGTGTCCATCACATCACCAGGTTAGGAGAGAGATGACTATTAAATCCCCCCAACCCTGCCTGAGGTCATTAGATTCTTATAGTGGAGAATCAATCTGTGTCTGAAATCTCATGAGCCACCAGCAGTGTAAGGAGGGGTGTGTGGCCTGCATCAGGGGAGGCCCAATCCCTTAATTACACTGAACCAGATGAAGCTACTCACCAGCAGACCTATCTGGAGTGTCCTCCACGTGCAGACATCAATCCATAAAGGAATGCTCTCGTGGTACTTCTTATGCTTCGCGTCAAATACAGTCCAGCTGTAAACAGTCAAAAATGAATTTTCTTGTATATATTGAAAGTATACCACAAGATAACCTGCATATCAATATCAAAAATGCCAGTTCACTATATAGTATTCTTTTCAAAAATGTTTTTGCTTGAAATAGAATTATATCACTTTCCCTCCTGCCTTTCCTCCTTCCAGCCCCGCTCAGTTACCATCTCTCAAACCCTATGAATCTGTTCAAATTGATGCCTTTTTCTTTGATTATTATTGTTACATATGCACATATGTATATGAGTATGTATGCATACTTCATACAGGGTAAGAAGACCCTGGGCTCTTGGACATTAAAAAGCTAAGTCAACCAATTGACTTCACCTATTTAGATTTTTAGAACCAGTACATTCTAATAAGTTATAGGCAATAATCGGTTAACTATGGCACCGCGGCAACCAGTAGTTGTAATGGCTTCATCACTTCACCTTCTAACCAGTTGCATGACAACCTGCCGTTGGAATGCTGTTAGCTACTTAGTGACTAGTACCATTGCACCAAAATATGATTAATACATCTTGGAAACAGGGCCCAGTGAAGCTATTTTCAAATGCTCTATAAATGGAAGTCGTTCTTGAAAACAGCCATTTTCCTGGCAAGTGTGTCACAGCCAATGCCCATCAGCTGACCACTGTCCATTTATACCCAGCACACTCATAGGCAGTCTTGTGGGCACTTCTTGTCTCCGTCTGTGCTCCTTTGCAGTACAGTGCAAAAGCCTTGCTCTTTGAGGGCAGCCTTGGGCTGGAATCCAAACAGGAACTGGCTGACTTCACGTCAGTCAGGACAGATGATATCTTTAACCTGCAGTTCCTTCAGTTGTTAGGCAGAGATAGGAAGTCATGATAGCTTTTTTACTTTGGTAAAATGTATAAATAAAAACCTAACATAAAGAGAATAACAAACACAAATATAAAGGGATGAGGAAGGAGTAGATGCCGGTAATAGACACGAGTTATGAAGGAGGATATAAAACTAATTCTTTTTCTGATGCTAACTCTGTCATGAATTTTTTTGAATCTGGTGGAAGATAAGTGCATAAAATATATTCAATACTGAAAGAGTAAAATTTAATACAAAGCTTCAAATTTCCATTTCAAATCCAGTTCTACCCATATGCAGTTTCATTAAGTTGTATTTGTATAGACTTTGTGCCTTTTAATTTTGGTGTGTGGTATTTTTACTTGTTTGAAAGTTTTTTAATGTAAGTTTTTGTATATTAGGTAGTTAATATATGCTATTTTCCCTTAATTGTGTTCATCTGAGAACTACAATCACTAACACAAAAAATGTTCAGAATAGAATAAAAATAAACACGACCCCAGGAAAAGAATGTTCAGAAAAGCCTGTGGGTGTCCACAGGCTGGTGGTGCTGGTCATTTCCATGAGTGTGAGATACCTTGGGAAAGAAGCTGTCTTTGTGCCCAGTAAGGAGCACTCATGAGGAAAGACAACAACAGAGTCTGATGTGTGAAGTTCACCATCAAAAGGAAAGGTTGTTAGAATGCTCGTGAATAACGTGTATGCATTTAGTTCTCCTAATTATCTCCAAAAGATTCATATATCCCTAAAAAGCCTGCATGGAAGTGGATGCTTCTCTCTCTCTCTNTCTCTCTCTCTCTCTCTCTCTCTCTCTCTCTCTCTCTCTCTCTCTCTCTTTCTCCCTCTCTTCATCTGTAGACAGACATGCTGCTCCAGGAGAAGGGAAAGACATGTCACCCTCAATAAAACCTACCACAAAAGGTGGAGACTGAACTCATGCTCTTCTTCCTGTGCCCCAAAATACCTCCCTCTTCTATCAGCTATGACACCATCAGAGCTTGCCAGAAGATGTGGGACATCAGCATCAGCACCAGTAGAGTACTGATGTGGACGTCAGCAGCATCACCACTAGAGTACTGATGTGGACGTCGGCATCAGCACCACTAGAATACTGATGTGGACGTCGGCATCAGCACCACTAGAGTACTACCATGTCGGACAAACTGCAGAAGAAATCGGGTGTGCAGAATAAAAAGCTGCCTCAGCAAAAACAAGTGTGTGGTCAGGTGTCCAGTTACAAGTGTAGCAGGCAGACCACCAACACATTGTGCTGGTTGTAGGCTTTATCTTATCACTTGGACTAGGCATGAAGTTATTCATAGAATGGTATTTAACAACTCAGAGTGGCTAGAAGCATAATTTGTAGCATCATATATGTTCATTATAAGCATGTAATATGTTCCCAAGCTTATTCATTTTGTGACTACATTGGTTTTAGATCAATTGAAAAACATGAAAAGCAATGTGTTAGACATTTACATCTGTTCACTGAAAAAAAAATCATTGAGCATATTGTTGATTTGGGGTTGAAATGTCAGCTCAGGCTAGACAGTGCAGACAAAGACACACTGTCACATCTTGGCTGTTTTGACCATGCTTAGCTACAGGTTAAAACTCAGCATGCATTTATTCAGTACTTGTTCTATGCAGAGCTCAGAGCTCTGCATTCAAAATGCATTTTGATATTGCATTTGTAAAGCAGCAGTTCTCTGGGAGGGGTAGAGTTAGCCATGCACTACAGACAAGGGCTCACTTGCCTTAAATCAATTTGTCATGAAGTCACGGGGTCGAGATATAAACAATCCCATGTCCTTGACGGCCACCTGGTTCATCTTGCCTCTCTCAAGATGAGGAACTCTAGTTAAATGGCTAGCCAGACTCATTTAGGTCCTTGGATGGCGATGGTACCATCTAGAGGGCCACTGAAAAGAAGCATCCATCTTACATTGCAGTCCCAAAACACTGGGTAAGATTTGCATTTCAGGATCCCAGGTGGTCTGTAGGCACATTAGAGAAGTACCTGCCCTGCATTCCACTCATCTCTGCCCTCTCCTGCTTGTCTGGTCAGTGTGAAAGTAGTAGTCAGTCCACTGACAGCAAGTCACACAGCTTTGAGGAAACACCAGCTCATGGAAAGTCTCTGTTTCTCTCTGTCTCTCTCTGCTCTCTCATACAGGGTTTATGATACCAGCAACCGGTTAAAAACTAACTGTACAGTTTTCAGGATGGCCAATCGTCTGACACCATGGCTGTTCAAAAGGCTCCTGGAAGAAAAAGCCAACCTTCAAAGAAGTGTTGTTCACAGAGGGTGTGCTGATTGCTGCAGGTGACATCTTTAAGACCAGACTAGGAGCCCTGATGCCTGCCTTGTCCTCCTACCATGGCACCACAACCTGGCAGGTCAGACTCAGCTCACCCAGCTGTGAGGAAACAGCTCCAGGACAGGTCATGTTCCTAAGACCCTCTCCTAAGGCTCCAGAAACATTAGGCTTTGAATTACAGCCTCTTTGAATCTGGAGCAGAGCACTGGATTGCTGAGTGTCTGAGGAGTTCGTGGGGACTGTGATAGAAGCAGCAATTCTTCCACAATTGCTCCCCAGCATCTGGGACTTCGTCACTGAGACAGGGCAGGAAGATGAAGCCTGAGTTAATTTGCTCTTAAGACAGCAACCAAGAGAAACCCAAGCTACACACTTCACAAGGGAGTCCAAAGGCTTGGTTTAAAACTCATTCCCGATGGGAGGGAAGGAAGCTGGCTACTGTAGTGTGTTAATTGAGGCATTGTTAGGATTCGGGAAGAAGCTCCTGGGCTCCAAACAGCCCAGGCTGTGATGCACAAGCTGCCTAGAGAAAAATGAAGGATGTGTTGGTGACAGAGTCTGTAAATGTGTTTGCTGTTTGCTTGTTTGTTTTGTTTTGTTTTCAAAGAAACAGGAGAAGTCTGCGGTCATTTTAGCTTTGGCAAGTCTTAGGCTCAGTTGAATCTCATGACCTTTGGGCACCTTTGCTGAGCACAGTGCTTATGCATGAACTGTGGTTTTGTTTCATATTTTTGTATGACAATTCTGAAATATGACCCCATGTGGAATTTCTGTCACTTTAACCGGTCTTCCATTAGATAGCATGTGCTGAATTTCATAATTTAGCCTACTGATTATGTTCACTCATTCATGGAAAATGTCCCCATTTCTGATATTATCTCTTTTAAATGAAGCCCAAAGTGAAATCTATTTTGTCTAGATTAATGTGTGAGGCTCATGGGCTGGGTTTTCTGCAGCTGCTGAGGCAGGCGGCCCAGAGAGGGATCTATCACTTTGGCCATCTTCCCAAGTCATCCCAGTCCCCGAGACTAAATGCCAGATGGAATGGTTCAGTGGCCATGGGGATGGGCTCACAGCTCAGTCAATCAGCAGGCAGCTGACATCTCTCTAGCTTCACCAGCTGGTGGGTGAGAAAAATATTAACATTTACAAGCATATTTGACAAATTTTCCCCTCTCTGGGCCCTCCACCTGTTTACACGGGCATTCCAGCTCGTTTCAGATGGACCCTGTCCTTGTACTTCTGAGTGTTGTTAAGGGTACATTCTCTGATAGCTCAAAAGTCCCTCAGTTGCCTCAAATGTGTAGAGGTGAATGAAGTTCACTCCTTCAAGGAAAGAGAGTGTGGTTTGTCTCTCTTTGAAGCAGGGTGTAGTCTGCAGCAGCTGGGGAGCCTCTTTGATACCATCTTCCACCTTCCCGCCTTGATGGTATGTGTATTGCTTTTGCTGTTCGTTGCCCTGGATCTCTGACTCCCGATGGACCACAGTGCGCACATCTGTCCACCTTCTCTGGAGCACTGACACCCAAACTGTCTCTGTTCATGGCAGAATATACTCTTCTTTTTTGCTTCTACCTCATTCAGGAGAAGTCCCAGATCTGAAAACTGCAGGGCCCTGATATCTCTCTTCCAGCCTTCCTCACAGGGCAGTTTCCTGTGCTACCCTAACCATTATCCCAACATCCACAAACTCTTAGGGATCAAGAGATGCACTCTACTGAGTTTGCTCAGTAATTTTCCAAGTACACGACCTTCCAGTAAAGTCTGAATGGATACCAAACTAACTTCTGGAGCCGGTGTGAGGCTTCCCACACATTCTTTACGTGTTTAAGACATCAGAGCCTATTTAATCCAGTCCTAGGTGAAGCCAGGAAAGCAGGACCCTTGCTTGGGATATGGCTGAGTGAGACAGGAGGGACAGGAGGTATGATATAATTCCATGTTTGAGTTATGACAGGGAAGAGTCTCTAGTTCTGACAATAGCCACCATCCCTTCACTTGGTTAATATAGGTGGGATCCCAGGTAAGGTGCCATTTTCAGAGTGCTCAGTCTCTCATTCATTACTTAACAATCACTAATTGTTTAGCTTGTATTCCATGCATTTATGCTATGGACGGACGAACGGACGGATGGATGGATGGATGGATGGATGGATGGATGGACAGGTGGATGGCATGTATATAGGATTGTGGTGGCTGACAGTAATTGTCAACCTGCCTAGCTCTAGGTCACCCAAGTGACAAACCTCTAGACATGCCTGTGAGGAAGTTTCTGGATTCAGTTAGATGAGGCGGGAAGATCTCGTTGTGCTAGGGTCATGAACTGAATAAAACTGAGAAAGTGGGCTGAGCACCCATCTCAACCCCTCCCTGACCGTGGACACACTGCACTAACCCGCCACACCTCCCCCAACATGCCCTCCCTGCCACCAGCTTACCCTCCTCCCTGACTGTGGACACACTGAGCCAACCTGCCTCACCTCCCTCGACATGCCTTCCCTGCCACTTTACTGTATCCCAGAACTCTGAACCAAAACAAGTCCTTTCTTCTTTAAAGGAAGTTGCCCTTATCAAGTGTCTTGGCATAATAAGAAGAAAGGCAACTAATACCAGGCTCTGGATGGAATTCCTTAGGTAGAAATGGAAAGCCAGTCCTTGGCATGACAGTGTTTGTGTGAGGGGGTTTTGGTAGCAGAACCATCAAGAAGACTCCTAGCCCCTTTCGGCCATGTGCATACTCTGAGAAAAGGTGACCACCTGTGAACCTGTAGGTGGCTCTCACCATGCACTGAATCTGCTGGTCCTTGATCTTGGATTTTCCAGCCTTCAGAACTAAAACAAACTTATTTTTTCCCTCTCCCCTGAGGTACTTAGAGACTGAACTTGAGACCTCAAACATGCTAGCTAGGCAAGGACTTTACCACTGAGCTATGTCTCTAGATAGATGATAGATAGATAGATAGATAGATAGATAGATAGATAGATAGATAGATAGATGATAGACAGATAAATAGATGATAGATAGATAGATAGATAGATAATAGAGAAATAGGTATTTTCCGTACACCTGCTGTCCATAGATAGATAGACAGATAACAGAGAGATAGACAGGTATCTTCCTTACGCCTGCTGTCCTCAGACCTGAGGTGCTCCAATGACAGAGCAACCCCACAAACTTTTATTTTTGTAAGATACCACTACCTGTCAGACAAATAGAACCATGTGGTGAGGTTGGAGGGGAAATGTCGCAGAATCTTCCTTAACACTGTGTGAAGATGTGTCACTGTGATTGGTTTAATAAAGAGCTGAATGGCCAATGGCTAGGCAGGATGAGGTTAGGGGAGATTTCTGGGGACGGAGAGGTCTCAGGGAAGAAGAAAGTCTGAGTTACCAGCCAGACACAGAAGCAGGATGGGCAGTACAGAGTAAAAGTAACTGAGTCACATAAAAGAACATAGATATAAAGATACGAGTTCATTTAAGTGATAAGAACTAGTTAGGAGCAAGCTCAAGCTAAGGCCAAGCTTACATAATTAATAAGTCTCCATGTTGTTATTTGTGAGCTGCGGCCCAAAGAAAAATCCATCTACAGGGTAAGTCTGCAGAGGGCACAAATGCCCTTGCACCTGCAACCACTTGTGGTCTAAGAATGGCTCTCACTTGTGTTTGCATCTCCTCACAGTTTTAGCTTCTGTGCTCTCCTTGTGAGTGTTATTGCTGTCACCGTCTGCTTCAGATGAGCAAGCCTCACACCCACAAAGGCACCATCTTTCTTTGCTGAGGGGGTTAACAGCGCTTGTGGTTCTGTGGATCATCCAGGGTCCTCCTTCCGTTTAAAGTATGGAGCTGATGCTCCACTTTCTGCAGGCCAAATGAAAACTAAGACCTTCTTCTGCAAAACTTTTACATTCCATTGAAGAGTATGCATTTTATCCCAAGCGCAATCGAATTGACTTCAGCAGAGGACTTGTTGGTTTGGGTTTATGGTTTCAAGGGATTTTGTGTTTAATGTTTATTCGGCATGTGTCTGGTGTTTCCAAGACAAACACAAAAGTAACAGGGACAATGTTCTCAAATAGTTTGCGATCAAGTGGCTCAGCTTGCTGCCCCTAAAGGAGAAATTACTGTCGGAGTTGTCCGGCCAGTCAGACAGCTCTGAGATAAGTGGGAGGAGAATTTAATTTCCACACACAGAAGAGAGAGATGCTGTTCTACTCACATGTAAGAGAGGTCTAGTTTCAGAAGAATTTCTAGTGTGCCTTAGGTTTCCTTGTGACTTGCTTTCAAATCAACATTAAGTTGTTGTCTTTATTTCTGGGTCACAGTGGGTACTGAAGATGAAAGAATGGCCTTCAGATCCACAATGCACCTTTATTAGGGAAGGGATTTCCCAGGCTTTTTTATCTGTGAGTGCAGCTTGTTTGCCTTAGAGAACATTAGGAGTTATTTTAAAACCCTGGGAGGTTGTGGGTCTTCTTTAAGGAGGTTCCTGAGAGTGAGCTGCCTCCAGCCTTCTCTTGCATGTTTGTATAATGATATTTTTTGAAAGTTTCACCCAAAGCTTCCCACTGAAGTCCAAACTCTGTATTTCACTAAGCTTCTCAAAAATAAACCTGAAGATCAGGGCGTACTGCAAGTAATTGTCTGGTACTTTTATAGCCCTATATTGTATTTCTTTTAGTTTGAGTGCCTCCAAAAGCAGATTCAAAACAAAAACAAATAAAACCTTAATTGTAGATTATTCATTTGGCAGGAAACATAAATGAAGAAGTAAAGAAAAGAGAAATCAATGGAGAGAAAGTAAATGAGTTCCAGGCATATGGGTTCAACTTTGGGAAGCCTGGCCCTAGTCCCTTCTTTTTTGCTTTTTTAGTTTTTCAAGACAGGATTCTTGTTTGCAGAGTCATATTTGACTTTTCTGGCTACTGTTGAGTCCGTGGGGGTTGCTCAAAGATTGGGACAGACCACCAAAGTCTAATAAACCAGAAGCAAACTTTATTCCAGGAAAAATTAAAAAAAAAGTTTCCATGAGGCACAAAAAGCTTATCAACTAGCTGAGACCACAGCCAGAGGTGGACTTGTAAGGCTGTGGCTAAGGCCGGTTTCTGAACTCCTCCTTTTATAGCAAGCATTAGGCAATAATAAAAGAATTTTTACAATCTCAAGGTAAAACTCAGATACAAATTGCCCTTCTTTGCAATTTCCATTAACAGAGCTTTTCAATTAAACTTGTATTTCGTCCATTGTTTCCCCCTTGGCATATTTTGATAGTGTTTACCAAGGCTCTGCCCTCCCTTCACAGTGCCAGTTTCTCATAGCAGGGAAGGGTATAGGACAATATAAAACCAAAAATCAAAAGTCACATACATCCCATCATTTAAAAGTTAACTCAGCTCGCATCTTTCTGGTCTTGAGTAGCCAGGGGTGTTATCTAAAAGCTGATCTTCAGTTTGTAAGGCAACCCTAAATTTGCAGAGGCCACTTTAGTCTTGTAAATAGAGTTACCGGTTGTAAAGTGGATCACGTAACCCACTGTCAATGGTAATAAATCCTTGAGCAGCTGAGAAAGTTGCTGACAGTCTGCTCTCATTCTCCTGGGCTTACAACGTTGTATTTCTTTATTTCTGCATTCTTATTTCTGGGATCTCTATATTTTAATATTCTTATTCTTGGACTCTTCAGCTACGTTGTCAGTTTTCGGTGCTGGCACCTGATGTAAAGGCCCCTGGCCCACTGGCTCATCAGTCATGTACCATAGGGTAGAAGATGAACTGGGTAGTCACGGTCTCTCTGAAAGAGGGGCATTGGTGTGATGCTGTGGTTATGGATGGCTCCATGATATGTAAATTGAAGAATGAGAAATTACAAAACCAAGGAGCAAATGAAGACTAAGTCTCTAGGGTTCTTTGTGGATGCTGCTGGCCTCTCAGTTCTGCCTTGCGTTTGAATTATTATCTTTTGAAGGGAAACATGCAGATGTGTACTCACGGGAAAACTCCTAATACTGATTGGGAAGTCAACTGATTGGGTTAGAAGAACCTTGAGTTACTCAGTTAAGGAAAAGAACCAAAAGCCACAGGTAGAAAAGAAGATCTTGTCATCCATACACAATCTCACTGTGAGCAGAGATCCCTGGAGCTTGGCTGTAATACAATTAGAAGGACCAGTTTTAAGTGACAGTACTTTTCCTTCCATGGAACTACTCATGAATAAACTGAATCTATGAAGATCGTTACATCCACACGTAGACTCAGGTGAAAGGAGCTCTTGTAGAGAAGGAATTCTTCCAACACGTTTACCTGAGCTGTTTCAGGAGTATGTTCTAACTCTTTAGAACTATCACAACGGCAGAAATACTTTTTTACATGGCTGTTCCATGTGGGCCTGAGTCTGCTTCTCCTGGTCCCTGATGGATCCTGAGACACTCCTACAGTCGCTGATCTCTGGAGCGGAGAACCTGACCCACTGCAAATATTCCAGGCCAAATTCTATCTTTGGATGAACTTGATGCTTGAATCCAATAGGGAAAAAAAGCATCAATTCATGCACACAGAAAACAAGGTCAAAAGCAAGAGTTGGATGAGCTGGGGTTAAGGAAAGGAAGAGAACTTTAAAGATTGGGTACTCTGACTTTTCCACAGCAGGGAGGCTTAAGCAATTAGATTTCTTCCTGGTGGGTCTAAGTCTTTGTTCCAGGAAAGCAGGTATGGCCTGGAGGTTATGCATAGCAACTAGGAGCTTGGAGTAGTGATTGCAATCCAGGGGCAAACTCCTTCAAGTGGTCCACATCAGGCTACACAATGTCTGTTGTTGGCTAATTGAAACTTCTTTAATGGCAACGCCTGAGGTTTTTCCTTCATTCACAGGAGCTGGTTGCTTTCTCTTCACATTCAGAGCATCCCTAATTACAGGGATGTTTTCAGGAAGTTGACGGAAAGACCTTTTGGAAGCACAAAACTGACACAAAGCTTCCCTCAAGGGCAAATTGTGTTGAACTGAGGGACTTAATTCCCAAGACACAGTCAAGTACTGCAGTCTCATGATCCCCCTAGATACGAAAACTAGGGTTTCAGTGACTCAGAGTCCTGCCTCTGGGAGTAAGCGGTGGATGCTATGGTTTGAGCAGCAGGGTGTGATGAATGGCCTTGCGGAAGATTCACACCTCAACAGAAGTGTGAGTGCACAAGACGGAGTATTTGCCTTTCCCGGCTCTCCTTCTGCACTCAGCGGTGTCACCCGTATGCAACGTGAGAAAGTGCCGATGTTTTGGGTTAACTTTGTGGATGCAGACATCTTGTCTTCCTTGTAGGAGGGCCTATGTGAGCCAGACCTCTCGACTCTACCACAAGCTTGCAATTCTCATGCTGTGGCTTTGCATTTCGAAGACAAAGAAACTAGGGGTAAGGGTAGCTAAATTATTTACTTAGTGGTGGTGCAACAGTTCATCTTGTCTACTGGTGGGATTTAAAATGACCGTGGAGACTGACTGGCAGGAAGTCCATTGAAGCAGAAAGACCTATGCTAACGGTGGACAGAGCCGTTCTCTGGCCTGAGGGCCCAGACAGAATAGAAGGGAGAATGTGTGCTGAGGACTGGCATTTATCGCTCCAAGTACTGGCATTTATCAGAAACACAGAGGTAATGCCAATACTGCCTCAAGCTCCTGCCACCACCACCTCCCCTCCGTGATGGATGAGATCCTCAAACAGTGAGCCAAGTAATCGCCTCTTCCCTTCAACTGCGCGTGTCCCGGGTTTATCACAGCAACAGCATGAGTCGCGGTTAGCCGTGTTTCCGAGCACACCTAGCCTAAGTGTCTCCCCACAACACCCACTGCTATGCTATGTTCTTGAGAGCTTAGACCAACCTTTCTTCACCCTTCCATAAATACTCCAGCAGGAACAATTCTACTGCAGCCACATTGAGGGCGAGTGAGCGTGTGGAAGGGACGTGCTGACCAACACAGGCCGCTTTTAAGAACCTGTCAACTCAGCCTCAGTGCTGGCTTCCTCATCAGGAGCAAAGATGGCTGACATTTGTCCCGGATTCCTTTGCAGGAGAGGGCTTTCAGGACTCTCACTGGAGCCACATGAGAACTTAGAGAGCTTGTGGTCTTGACCTCTGAAATTCCCTGAACAGGGAGTGTGAGATAGTTCCTCAGAGTAATTAGCCAAGTTGATTTCCTCGGCTCGCAAAGCCTCAAGAGCTTGGCCGGCGAAGTCATGGAAAGTATGAGGCAAGAAACTAAATCCCTCCTGCCCAAGAGTCAGCGGGCTCTTTCGCGTTGGCCGCCCTCTGTCTGGCTGGGGTCATGTCTGGGAGTGCCGTGTGCCGCTCTGCGGCTACCTCACCGCTCTGGGAGATTCATGAACCTTACCTCACCGCTCTGGGAGATTCACGAGAAGCCCTGAACTGGTGGAAGGCCTCCAGCTGAGACCACCTGCCCCAAGGTCAGCATCTGGGAACTGAGCAGGCTCTGCCAGCCAAGACACAAGGCAGGAACCGCGCTGCCTTGAAGGGAGATCAAAGTTCAGCTCAGTGGCCTGAGTCACCTTTTGGAACTGGCGCCTGTAGGCAGGGACCTCTCTCCCGGGGCAGACATACACATCAATTGGTGTAGCATCACCGATCTCGCTGCCTTCTAAATAGTGTGCGCTCCCTATTGCTTGCTAAATCTATCGTGCAGAACCAGCACTCCAGGGATGAGAAAGCTACCCGCTCCACCCCACAGTTCTAGTAAGAACCTGACCTTCCATGCAGCTCCCTGAAAGGACTTCATCCTACCCTGAGTTCACAATGGGATTTCAGGGACATCAGCTAAGCAGTTCGTCCCACACAGAGTGAGCCTGAGAGGTGGTGAGGCCGACCCTGCATCCGGCCGTGCTGAGAGCCTTCCCAGGAAAACCGTCTTCATCTGAGCTACTAAAAGTGCCAGGGTTTTAGAAATTCACGGCTGATGAGCAAATGCTGTCCTCTGATCCTGCAAACAAACTTAACTAATTTTGATTCATTTAAAAAGTGACCTACAGCAGCCTTCTTTGTTTATTCACAGCTGGAAAGGGCCATGGTGGCATCTGTGCAGGCTATCCGACATGAAGCTGGGATGGGTGAGAGGAATATACATGGCATCGTTTTTTTCTTTCTTTCTTTCTTTCTTTCAATGAAACAGAGTCTCGCTTAGTGCAGGCTGGCCTCGATTCATTATATAGCTGAGGATAACTTGACTACCTGGTCCTCCTGCCTCAGCCTCTCATGTGAATGTTGCCATACTTGGAGTGTGGTGCTGAAACAGACCGCAGGGCCTCACGCATGGTACTCCTCCCTGGTGCTCCTCCCTCCAGCTTGGTCTTAACAGGCAGAAGTTCATCTAGAAATATTAAGATCTATCACTGCACCCCCGCCCTTCTGTCCTCCCCAGGGTAGAATTGAATTCACAAAATGTCCTCCTGGCTCCATAGGATGCATCTCTGTGTACCCCACTCTTTGTCCCCTTTGCTCTGAGCTTGCTTTCTGTTGCCTCCTCCCCAAGTGACTCTACTCTAGCCAAGCAACAACTACTGCAGGCTCCTACCCCTTCCTGCCAACACACTGCTGCCTCCAAGGTCTTTGCATCCACTGATTCATCTCTCTAGAATGTTCTTCTCTTAGATATCTACATAATTAACACAACTTTCTTCAGGGTCTTCTCAGTTCTCAAAATGATAAGCTCTTTCCCCACACCAAATTCACAGAAATGATAGACAAAAAAGCTGATCTCAGAAATAGAAGGGGAACTCCATGCCCGCCCCCCAAATAGTACATGTTGGTATTTTCTTAGAAGGTCAGGGATGATAGGCTTAAACCTAAGGCTCCGGGGAGGCAGTGGGTACTGAGCTTGGGTAATGTATCTGATCGGGTCTTGTAACTGAATGACAGTGGGGAATGGTGTTTACCAGCAGAAATGTTTTGGTTGTCCCAGACTTGGGCGTCCACATGAGAGGCTGGCAAAGGAAATGACAAGTTGGAACCAGTAGGGTGGGAGGCTAAGAGAGGAAAGGAGCTGCTGGTGAGCCTAAGGTTAGGCAAATTGGAGGAACAAACGAAATAGAAACTCCCACTTTGCCTTAAAAAAAATCTCTTCCCATTAGGAGCACAGGGCATGTTGGCATGACCAAAACTGAATGAGTGAGAAGAATACCCTGAAAATGCGATTGAGTGGTGGGGTCTGATGAGGTAGGTAAGGCTGTCCCCCTACCCCGACAATAGGGAAATGAAAAGGAGAGGTGGGTCCCCAAATCTCCCTCAGTACTGAGTAAGTGGCCCCAGTGTCCAAGAGAAAGGAGATGGATTGCCCTGATACCATCATGTCTACCCATGACTCCCTATTAGAGATGATAGGCATGGTCAGGTCAAGGGACCCTGGGCATCCTCATTTGTCCATGGCCAGGCCTAGAAGGTCAGTTGGAGGTTGATCTGGGTCTGATGTCTCCATGCCAGGAGGTGCACGAGGACAATCAATTGACCAATGCCCCTCCTGATGGAGTTTTGGATACAGTCTAGAGGGACAGATATGAGGATTAGAACATGCCCGGACCCAGTGCCTGAGTCACGACATCAGTTATATTTCTGGGTGCAAGAATGGATCACGAGATGCACAACAAAACCCATTTTAAGAGTTTTGTTAACAGAGAGAGAAGAAAGGGAAAAGAGGGAAGTGTGCAGGCCTTGATGAAAACAGTGTGGTAAGAGAGAGATGGTGAGAATGTCTGCGTTTAAAGGCCATCTAGCACATGCACAATCTATGCGTAGCTATGGCATGCATAGATCACATGACCATGTTGTGCATAGATTATGTAGGGTTTAAAGTTCCAGGGTGGCCAGGCAGTTTGCCTGAAAACTGATGGCGCATGTGCGGCCATGGGACCTGGAAGCGCTAATGCCTGGGGTGAATGAACATTTTGCCTGAATGCCATCAGCCAGTGGGAGCTCTGAACATGATGGAAAATACCAACAGTGTATGCATCTTGAAAGACAGAGAGCAAAGTATTAGACCACAGCAGCAAGCAATGGTAAGGAGTGTGTTGAATGTGTTGAAGCAAAGTTGGTGCTGGAAAAACTTGGAGAAGGTGACTATGAAGATGACTTAGGAAAAGCAGCCCAGACAGAAGAAACTGTGGAAGCAATGGCCATGCTGTGGAAGTGTGCTCGGGAGGAATAGAAAGGAAGACAGTATAGTATATGATACATACTATAATATATAGTGCACACTGTGTACATGTGTATATAGTATGTACATCTAGAGACAGTATAGGCCAACAGGAGATGCCTAACACTCCCAAGCTTTCAAACCTCGGCACTGACCCCGAGAGCAAGCTGGCCGTCAGGAGCAGCTCAGTCTCCAGGCGTAGATGCTGAGGGCAATGGAGAACGGTGCTTTAGTGAAAAGAGGGCTCACCCAGAATTGAAACAGGCAGCGGAAGCATGGCTAGAGCAAGGTCTGTAGTTCAGGTCCTCCAAACAATGGGGAGATGAAGTCCCGGAGCCCTGGCTTTAATGTTCACAAGTCTGAAGTTCCTAGAGGAGGAGGTCTGGGATCTGGGGGACAGAGACTGCCCTAGCTGTAAAGGATGGTGTAGACTGACCTTCTAAGCATGTCTAGCCCCAGGAGACGGCCACCATTAGAGAGGAGACTCCTGGGGATGAGAGAAAGATCTGCATCCCAGGAAGGCACAGCCATGAGTTTTGTGAGCAGGGTGAAGGGGTGGAGATCCTGAAGAGAGGAGAGACACCAGAAGCCCCCACTAGCAACTAGGGCTGGTTCCCGGTACTCTCCTCTAGGTTCTCAGTTCAGAGGTGCGGTAAAGGTGAAGCAAGGAAGACAGGGCTAGATGAGGAGGAAAGTGATAGGAAGACTTGCTTTGAGATACTACAAAATTATTTGTTTGTATTTTACTGTTGTCTGAGGTTTTTGTCCTGCCTGGTTCCTGCAGTCGTTAAGTCCCAAAGAAATCACATAGAGGTCTATATTAGTTATAAACTGATTGGCCTAGTACCTCAGGCTTCTTATTAACTCTTATTATTTATATTAGCCCATGATTCTTGTCTATGCTAACCATGTGGCTCGGTACCTTTTTTAGTGAGGCAATCACATCTTGCTTGCTCTGTGTCTGGATGATGACTGCAGACTGACTCTTGTTCCCAGGATTCTTCTGTTCTCCTTGTCCTGCCTCTACTTCCTGCTTGGCTCCTGGCCAATCAGTGTTTATTTAAAATACAAGTGAAAGGTTACAGACCATTGTCCCACAGCATTTTACTAGGAATGTACTGTTTTCTTAAAAATAGGTGGCATAAGACACACTTAAAATTAGTCCAATCACACTATGCTCAAGGTCAGCTGGCCTGGGTCTGAAAAAGCATGGGATAAAACTGGACTTGCTGAACATAGTGGACAATGAGGACTACTGAGAACTCAAGAACAATGGCAATGGGTTTTTGATCCTACTGCACGTACTGGCTTTGTGGAAGCATAGGCAGTTTGGATGCTCACCTTACTGGACCTGGATGGAGGTGGGTGGTCCTTGGACTTCCCACAGGGCAGGGAACCCTGATTGCTCTTCGGGCTGATGAGGGAGGGGGACTTGATGGGGGGAGGGGGAGGGAAATGGAAGGCGGTGGCGGGGAGGAGGCAGAAATCTTAAATAAATAAATAAATAAATAAATAAATACAAACTATCAGAAATCAAACAGAGGAAGAAACCATGTCTCACCAGCATAAAATTGTCAATACAGTCAAGAAATGTTTGTGATATTGTCTGTCAAAGAAAGAGCGAGGAAATAAGGAACTGTGTATGAGCGGCGTCTCACACTCTGCAAATTAACAGCACTCCCTCCTCACAGCACCGCTGACCAGAAAGCCTTGACCTCCTGTCCGTGGCTGAGTGCTTATCACACACACCCTTTGGAAAATGTCATAAAGTGACTTTGCTGCCCCGTAATTACGTGGGGGCAGGATGGGACGGCTGGCTTTCTGGTTGCTCTTAATGAGGAACACCTAATAAAATGACATTTAAAAAACTCCTAACCTCATGGATTTGCTGTCTTCTTGTCTTCTTTCCTTATTTTTGGAGTGTCGAGAGATTAGGTTGTTTCCCCTACATGACCATTAATTTAATTTTCTCATCTGCTAACCACCTCTGTAGTCGCAGACACCGCACGCAGGGCTCTATAGATAAGGACCCAACTCAAGGAGCTTACTGACTGGAGAGGGGAGGCAGGCAAATCGGACAGTTCCTGGGCAGAGCGTTAAATGTTGTTATTGTAGCTCTCGTGAATGCTGAGCAAGGCCTCCTACCCACCTGTGGCTCAGGAAACATAAGCAGTGAGAATGAAGGTGAGAAAATCAGTGTGAGCAGGTGTCCACCCCTCCTCCACAGGGGTGAGGGCAGGTCTGCTGTTAGGACCCCTGGAAGAAACTCCACAGCTGTTTATAACACATGCCAACCAGCAAGAGCAAGGAAGTGCCAGGCAGGCTTCTGAAGAAGGCTGGAAATATCCACTGAGGCTCCCTTCCAGTTATAGCTGTATGCTGTGGTTTGTGGATCCCAGAGCCCACCGTCCCCCTCGGCTAGAGGCATCTGTGTGTCTCTAGAATTTACTGTTCAAGTTAAGAACATCTGTGAAGAAGTCAGAGAGAGATGACTGAGTTAGTTAGGGGTGTGCAGTCAGGCTTGGGGACCCAAGTTCAGTCTTCCAGGAATCCACTTGGTACACACAAAGCTAGACTCCCAAAAGCTGTTCTCTGACCCCTACATCCACTCAACAGCAAGCAAATGTACACCTCTCCCACAAATAAGCAAACAGATGTAAAAAAAACATCATGTGTGTGTGCACGCGCGCGTGTTTATGCATGAGATACAATGTTACTGGTTCAAGGTGCTTTAGTTCAGACACAGACAGACTCTGAGGATAAGAACACAGAGGGACAAGATTTCATGGTAAGAAGATACTTCAGGAAGCTGTGCCGTGAGATGAGGAAGGACAGCGGCAGCCGCAAGGAATTCTATTGCCCTCTTCCAGTAGGGTTTGTGTAAAATCGGAAGACTATGAACACAGCAGAACAAATCTTTCCCTTTGGCATAGGATGGGGCCTGTATTGAAAACCTTTCTTTCTGAAGAACTAGGTCACAAGAAAACACAACTGGGCTTTATCGTGGGCAAAGCAGGAATAACCCAGGGGTGAGGTAAGCTTGCATTAGATGTGCTCTGGGCAGTGCCAAGAGGGAGTCTGAGTGACAGCCAAGAGCAGTGATGATGCTGGCATAACAGCTCATCCTGTCTGTCAGCTTGTCTACATCTGGAATTATCCCAGAGATTCATCTCTGTGTGTGTCTATGAAGGTGCTTCCAGGGAGGTTCAACTGAGGTGGGAAATGGGGTCCTGGAGTGAAGGAAAGGAGAAAAACCACACTGAACCTCAGCATTCATATGCCCACCATCTTCCTGTCCATGGTAGATGATCTCAAGTCATGAGCTGAGATAAATCTCCCCTCCCTTGGGTTGCGTTGACCAGGTGCTTTGTCATAGTGTCAAGAAGACTAGCTAATGCAGACGGATATCAGACATCTATGCCACTTAACCACTTCCTGTTGAAAGTCGTCTGCCCTCACCCTTCAGGCTCTCTCCTGCCTCTCACCTGAGAAACCATTTTCTACTATTACATGACAAATGCCTACAGGTATGGTAAGGGACAACACATCCTGTCGCAGGTCCCATGGGTGGGAAGTTCAGGCACGGATTGCTAAGTCTCCTCCAAGTCTCCAATGCCTTCTTCCAAGCTCCTATAGGCTGACAGCAGAATGCACTTCCTTACAGCTCTATGGGCCAGTGTCTCAGCCTTGGCTGCCTGCAGCTGTAAACCAAACTCAGGTCCCAGCGTTTCCTACAAAGTCTAAGTCACCTGTAGGTCCTTGAGACAGAGACTTCTATATCATGGCCACTTACTTCATTAAATCTCAAGTAGGATCTTTTGTCCCAGTCTGCTAAGACATCTTCAAACACATACAGCCATCCCACGATCCTTCAGCTGTCTACAAGACCGTCTCAGGAAGGATGGGACTTCACCAACTCTTTGTATAGGATATGGACACCAGGTGACTAGACACATGGGACCACCTGAAGTCTGGCCAGCATCGCAACTTCAGAATAATGTCTGGGTGGCTGTTTCTGGCATCCTCCCCTGCAGTTCATTTTTCGACTCCACCGCAGAAGAACTTTCCAGTTCAGAAAAGATAATGTTAGCACCAAGTCTAAACTCAATAAAATTATCATTTTAAAATACAAAGACATGTAGATCTCCCAAGGTTCCCATTACTTTGAAGTCTGCACCTCCTTCTGAATGCAAGCCTGTTTTTCTTCCTGTTCCTGCTATCCCACGGCATCTATATTTATAGCAACTTCTCTTTCAGGCAAACAGTTTCACCATGATTTCAGGCTTCTTGTTTTCCTTCCTTGAGTGAGTGCATGACCAAACTGCACCGTGGGCTGTTCTTACCTGTGGTCTTTGAGTTATTGTCTGACTGGCCAGCTCCTCCTATTTTGGCTCCTTGCACTCTGAATTTTTTTTCACAAAGGCAATTTCTCTTGTGAGACCTTTTTTTTTTAAAAAAAATTTCCTGTGGTTTGCCTGCCTCTAGGGAAATTTTCAGCTGTGAGTTAAACCCTGCAGTCTGCACTCTGCCCCAACTCTGAGGGATGCTTTTTATAGAGTCAACTAGAAAGGTGGCCTGGCTTAGAAAAATGCCATCAAGGACAACATAAGCCCCATGGAGCTGCCAGTGCAGTTTAATGGATTCCATGCCCCCAGGGCTAGAAAGTGCCTCTCTAGAGCCCCCACACACTGAGTAGGCATCTGATCTCCCCATTTCCCTTGCTTCAACCCTCTTTACACATGGTTGTGTGCTTGCCAAGTTTTTTTAAAGTCCCCAGGTCAGAGTTCCTTGTCTTCAGCACCAAGTGAGGGCTCTGCCCCATTACCTGGTGGTGTGTTTCACTCAGATCAGCCCTTTGTGCTGCAAAGGGACCAATTAGAAAACTATTTCTCTTTCCCTCAAGGAATTAGTCATGACTCAAAATAGCCAGCTTCCCGAAGTTTCTTTTTCCCAGCCAGTTTACCAGCAGGAAGAAGCAAAGGCTCCTTGGGCGCCCATGGCTTGCTCTCGTTTATACAAACAGGTTTGACGAAATTCAGTTTCTAAAAAAAAAACAAAAAACAAAAAAAACATTTAGTTAAGATCAGAAAATCCCAACTGTTTCAAGCTGAAGTTTCCACGTCTGAACCAACTGTTTTTTATATCCTGTTGGCTCGGCCTGTGCAGGGAGGAGGCTGGTTGACTTTCAGGGCTCTAGGGGATCTTTTTGGAAATTATTTTATGTCTTGGTATGATATTCATCAGGAATCACAAGTGCAGAGTAATGCTTTTTCTACACAGGCGAAAAGCTGGCTTCAGTGTCAGGATATAGTAGGTGGGCAAGGGTGGGTTTACTCCCTGCGGGCAAGAAGCATAGAGCCTGCAAACACTTCTTTGCTAGATGCATGTGTGAAAGTGATACATATTCTATAATTGCCTGTGATATTTTATAAATATGTAGGTAATATATTTTACTATGGTAGTGTACATAATTTTACAACCAATGCTTTATCATATAACTTTTATGCATGTGTGTGTTTTCACCCCAGAGTAATACTTGAAGAGGGATAATAAAAATTCCAGTGACATGCTGTGACCCCTTTCACTTCTTGATGGACCAGTTATTCACAGACCATGTTTTTTCCCTTGTTATTTCTGTTTTCAGATCCTGTGGTTCTTGTCCCTCAGAAACAAACTGTCTTGTTTTTATTCGACTGTTATTCTTTCTTGACTCTGGTATGCAGCTGTTCGCTTTGTACCTGATTTAGGAGGATGTTTCTATTGTTTTACCCAACTCCAGAAAAGTCCCAAGACATTTTCTTAATCTCTTCTGTTCTCAATTTTTACTCTAATGTGTTGACACGCATCTTTCTTTGATTAATTTGCTGGACACCGTGTAGAGTCTTGTTATTTCAGAATACCCTCTGGTCACCTCTGAGAATCCTTCTTAGATATTTTGCCTTTCAAACAATCTTCTGCCCTTAGTTATTGTTTTGCTCTTTAAATTCCATTCATAAAATCTCAGTTGTTTCAAGACTGATCTCCCCGACCCTCCCTGCCTCAATTTTCTTCCTACTAGTACTTGGTTTTGTTTTTAAAAAGTTCCCTAAGCTTAGCCTACATATTCTGGACTATTTCTGGGCTTGCTGAATAAGTTCTGTTTGGTAAGTTCTCTTCTGTTCCCTAATTGCCTTTTATCTTCCAGGGATAGATGATGTTTGTCTTGTTGTAGACTTTCTTTATGTATCTGATGGCTTTTGGTGGTCTCTTTAGCTGTCAGAACAAGCAATCAGAAGACTCACGGGAGTTCTGGAGGATGTGTCAAGCATGGCTTCTCGAATTCTACAGGTGGTGAAGAGAGCCTTACTTTGGGGCCTTATCGTGCTGCTATAATTCTCCTTAGACTGATCTATTCCATTAGAGAAAAACAGTCTTTTACTTGGCTTATAGGCAAGAACTTTAATTTATTTTGTGTTGGAAATGGGGGGGAGGGGCGGGTGTAGCTGAGGCCAAGACTTGTACATACAAACCATCCACTTCAAGATGACCCTTTGAATCCACCTTTGGAAGCCCATCTGCTCTCTTAATTTGCCAGGCAGCTGGTGCTCCTGTGCAGTGCTCCACCAAGACTTCCCTCCTTCTACCCCCTCTACCTCTTCTATCCCGTTCGGTGCCTTTTCCTCTCACTTAGTTATTCTCTTAATTTTTATCAAGGCTCAGGATCAATCTTAGGGCCTCACAAATGTTAGACTCAGCCCACTTAACTCAGCCTTCCACTTTTGAATCCTACAAACTGATTGAATTCTCTCAATCTTCTTTCTACTCATTCTGTCAAATTGTTTTGCTTCCAAAGAGAAGCCACTTAGTGACGTCTTAGCCAAGAGACATAACAAGTACATAAAGTCCATGCCTGCTCCACTTTGTTGGTCACAGATGCCTTCCGTTATCCTGTGTGCTCTGTAGGATGTTACAATACAAACAAAACTTTAAGTGTTTGGCTGTATCCTTGAACGAGGCACCTAAAGAACTATTGTGAACATGAACATCCTCTAGGAATGAGTCAAAACAGCTATGATGATGAGTATTTAAGGATGATCTCCCTAGTACAATCCCAAATAACCAAAGGGCCAAAGCTGACACGAACTTTCTCCTCTGTGTGGTCACCTGTTGTGGCTAAGTGTGAGCTGAAAATAGCCCTGCAGTCTTTGAATGGTGTCACTTTATCTCACTGACAAAGCTAGGAGCTGTGGAAGGTCTCACAAGCATTTTCTATAAGTTCCTATGGGACACTCTGCCAGGGGATTAAGTATTGGGTTTCGGATACCCTTTTGTTTATAGTGAGTTTTCTATCTGATTGGCTTTGGTTATTATAATTTGCTTATTATTTTCTTGCCTCTATCAGGTAATGGAAAGACCCCCCCACTTCTAAATTTTGCTCAGCTAATGGGTTTTGCAATCACTGGGTTTAGAAATTTCTTTTAATAGTTTTTACTAATTGCTTCATTTGGAAGGTATCAGGATATACTGTGCCCGAGTGATGAAAGAGAAAGCAACACTCCTACAGTGCCAGAAGTAGGTAGCTCAGCCTAGAAGGCACAGCGCCAGGGGCTACTCATAAATCAAGCATGAACTGCACACTGTAAATAAGCGGAGTAACGCTTGCTTCTTGAAGCCAGCGTTCAGTGGACACAGGCTCTGGGCAGGGTTTGCTAGTTAAGTCTTGCAGAGCTAGGAAGCTCTGGCTGGGCAGAAGCCTTTCGAGTGATTCACTTATTCCTAAAGCTGTCTCTGCCTGAGCCTCTGCAGAGCGGCATCAGGGTGAATAACACCAGGAGCAGATGCTGTGTTTGACCTTGACTTTACATTTTTGCTTTCATTTCTGTAGGATAATTATCTCTCCCACGTCTAAACATTCATTTTCTTATCTGTAAGAAAATGTGCTATTTTGCCAGATGGAACTGTGCTAAGGACTGTCTTGCCTTGCCCTCCCCTATCCTTCCTCCCTCCCTCCCTCCCTTCCTCCCTTCTTTCTCCTTTCTTCCTTCCTTCCTTCCTTCCTTCCTTCCTTCCTTCCTTCCTTCCTTCCTTTCTTTCTTCCTTTCTTTTCTTTCTCTCTTTCTTTGGAAGACAAGCTCTCACTGCGTTGCCTACACCAGTCATGAACTCCTTCACAGCCCTGGCTACCTAGCCTCAGACTCACACTCTGCCTAGCTAGCCTCCGACTTACACTCTGCCTAGCTAGCCTCAGACTCACACTCTGCCTAGCTAGCCTCAGACTCACACTCTGCCTGGCTAGCCTCAGACTCACACTCTGCCTGTATTTCTAAATGTGCACCACCAAGCCCAGAACCAGGACTGAGTTTTAAATGGACTGGTGGCAGTCTCAACACACAGTAGAGTCTTGGAGCATGCCCCTTGCCATCCCTCTAGAACCCACAAATGCCCAGGTTTTCCTACACGGAAATGGACAGTCATCAGCAGCCTGGCTGGGGCAGTCTATGCTTACACTGAGAAACACAGGCATTGCTTGACTGGGTTGCAGCCTTGAAACAATTGTGCTCCCCCATAACTACGTGACTCATGAAAGTAACAGACCTTGGAGGACAAGAAGCAGAAATCTGGAACAGCTGAGAGGAGAGGACAGAGGGTTAAAGCTATTAACAAGCCTGCCGAGTTGTGAAATTGATGGTATTTGGGGCTTTAACTTATAAACAATTATATTGGATATATTTTGCTGAGGCCATTTGGAATTTGCAATGATTTTACCCCAGATTCATAGAAATAGCTCTTTTTGCTTTTCTTTTTTAGGTTGTGGGCTTTTCTCACAATTGAGCGGGTGGAAGGAAAACACAGACTGTGGGGCACTTACCCATTTTCTGTCTTTAAAACTGGATGAGGAACTTTAAAAAAGAGAGAGAGACAGTAAGGCATCCAGAGAGTGAGTTGGAAAGGGTTCAAAACAGTCTCTTTTCTTTGTTTTCTGAGCTCAAAAAGACCCGAACCAAACACAGCTGCTAGAATTCCCAGGGCACAGAGCAGAGGTGACTGACTACTTTCCAGAGTGTCTGGGAAGGAATCTTCAGTGGACAGAGCTAACGCCCCAGGGACATTTTTATACTTCCTAAGAGGCCTCGGGTGGACTTGGAGAAGCAGTGGACAATATATCTGAACCACTTTTCACCTTTTTGGCAATAAAGGTGGAAGGGGAGTGACAATTTTGAAAGTTGGCCCACTTTTAGGACGGGTATGCCAGTACAGCTTAGAGCCCTGGTTCTCAACCCGCCTAACACTGCTTCCTGTTGTGGTGACTTCCAACCATAAAATTAATTTTGTTGCTACTTCATAACTGCAATTTTGCTGCTGCTATGAGTAATTATGTAAATATCTATGTTTTCCAACTGTTTTAAAGAGTCTGTGACCCCCAGGTTGAGAACGGCTGGTCTAGAGATTTTCAGCCCACAGGGCAGGGGGAACTCATCCATTCAGTTGATGAGGTGAGGCATTCCTTCCCCATTTTCCAAGTTGAAAACATCTGTATAGATTCATTTGTTGGACTCAGGAGAGCAGAACAATGGCTTCTTAAAAGCTCAGATTTTGTAGTTTGTTTGAGTGCATTAAATGCCTACCTGAGAGCCCATTGTGATGGGAACCTTTCCATGGAGAGAAAGCCTAATAGCTCAGGCTTCTTATTAACTAACTTCTACATCTTAACCCATAATTGTGTGTGCTAGCCACATGGCTTGGTACCTTTATCAATGAGGCATTCTTATCTTGCTTCCTTTGCATCTGAGTGACAACTGCAGACTCAGCCTTTCCTCTTCCCAGAATTCTCCTGTTCTCATTGCCCCACCTCTACTTCCTGCCTGGTTGCCCCACCTATACTTCCTGCCTGGCTACTGGCCAATACCATTTTATTAAAATAATACAAGTGACAGGGTACAAGACCATTGTCTCACAGCAGGGGAGGACACAGGCAGATCCTTGGAGCTAGTTGGCCAGGCAGCCTAGCCAATGAGTTCCAGGTCCAATGAGAGACCTTTTCTCAAAAAATAAGGTGAAGAGCTGGTGAGATAGCTCAGCCACTAAAGACCTGTGCCACCAAGCTTGGCAGCCAGAGTTTGATCACTGGGACTAAGAAAGAAACAATTTCTGCAAGTTGTTCTTGGACTTGAACATGAGTGCCTTGACATTCACATCCATTCCATCCATTCTCTCTCTCTCTCTCTCTCTCTCTCTCTCTCTCTCTCTCTCTCTCTCTCTCTCTCCC
>NW_026068013.1:5697939-5716613 GCF_014885135.2 Alexandromys fortis | reverse complement strand
ACACACACACACACACACACACCACAGTCTATTCTCATAGGCATATGCTGGAGAAGGCTGATAGCACAAAGATTGTTTTGAAACTTTTCCAAATATTTCAGAGGCTATGAAAGTTCTCTGAGGACAGCTCCAGCCCTGGACTAAAGGAAGGAAAGCCCACTTCAAACATGTTGAAGCCAGGGGGGATGCGATGGCTCCTTATCTTGGCTTCCCAACTATTAGCAAAGTAACTCTGAATTGCGCCTCTCTCTGCTTGGCGTTGGGTGGGCAGCAAGGGCTCTGTGAGATTTCCTTCCGTGATGAGAAGGGCGACCACCAGGCTTTTTCTTGGCTTCACAGGGAAGATGCATGCCACGTGCTTTTACGCTGCTTTACTCTTGCGCAGCGCCGTCAGGGCCTGTTCCCATGTGGAGTGCTCACATAAAACATGCAGCCATCACACAGTCTGTGCGTGGGAGGAGAATTTGGAAGAAGAAGCTTCTCTTCCCAGAATAGCCCTTTAGCGTCACCCTGCTTCCTAGAATACTGCTAACACAGCATCATGTGCTCTCGTTTTTATTTGGATATTGGATGGAAGTTCTAGACCAAGGAGGAGAGCATGGCAGTGTGGGTCTGCACCACGCTGTGAACTAATACCAGATTTTCACCAAGGAGGAAAGCGTGACAATCTGGGTCTGTACCACGCTGTGAACTAATACCAGATTTTCACCAAGGAATATATATATTTTTTTTGATAGGGAAAAGAAATCCCAAATCCTTGAAGTGAAAAAAAAAGTTAAGAAAGCAAAAAGAAAAGATGTTGGCTGACCATCTACCCGCTGCCAGGCCACATTCTGGGCTCTTGTTGTGGAACATGTCTTCCATGTCTCCAAAGTGTTGTGACCCAGAGACTGTCCTCATACTGACCCATATCTGCAGGACGCTTAGTTTATGTCCCCCGCCCCACACAGACATCAATTGGCAGAGCCTTTGGTGTGAATCTGGACAGAAGAGCAGCATCACGCCCGGGGCAAGTCACCCTGGTGGCCACTTGTTATTTCAGGAGTGTGCGGAAAGAGAGCTCCGGCCCTGTGAGTGTGTGCGATGACAGGCAAGAGCAGGAAAGAGTATGAAAATGATAGCCTAGTCTTCTTCCTCCCTACGTTAGGAGTGTGTGTGTGTGTGTGTGTGTGTGTGTGTGTGTGTGTGTGTGTGCGCGCGCGCGCGTTGAAAGGACCAAGCAGACGCCACAACAGGCTCTTCAGTCTTCTCTCAGAGATCAGGCCTCAGTTTCAGTTTGCTGAGACTGAAGAAGCAGCTTCTGAGGAAAAACCACGAATAAAGGACAGCCAATCTCCAACACCCCAACAGTGAGGAGGAGGCCTGGTACACGTAGTAGTAGGCCAGGCCAGGCCTGAGTCAACCCCCACAGCAGCTCAAGGACAGGGCCTGGGACTTATCCAGGCCTTCCCATAAATGGAAAACTGTAGTCCTGGCTAACTCCTGGATAGCTCTAGCCAATGAAAACATTCTAATATGATTTCCTCCTGCTTAAGTCAATCATATCTAAAATGACCTAACTTCCTTAGACACTTCTCTCAGTAACGCTTAAGAGAAGCCCTTACCTCCCTCTTGGGGTTGTAGACATCTTGCCTTTGTGTAGGATGGTTGGTCCTAGCATGCCAACAAAGAAAGACTCTGCTTTTACATCAGATCTGGTCTCCTGGTGATCTGTGGGGTACTGCCTCTGGCTGACTCTGGGCCAACAGGGTGTCTACACATGTGTGCATTTATTAAGAAGTAATTGCCTGGCATGGGCATACAAAGGCTGGAGAACGTGCAGGGTAATGAAACCTCTCCAACTAGAACCAAAAATTCATATTATGTTGGTTTGATGGGGACTTTGACCACTGTCCTTCAGGGTGACCTGAGTAAAACAAGTTATAGATCTCAGCGAAGACAGGAAGTCTCCATAGTTCCAACTTCTCCATCCCTAGATGATAGATCCGGACTCTGGACAAGCCCTCCAACTCTTACAGTGTCTGATTGGCCCCAGGAGCATCTTGATCCTTGCCTGGACACGATGGGCGGGCACCAGTCACAGTTTAAAAGCCTCTGTCATCACTCTACTGTTAGGCTCTACTAATGGTGTGGCCGCTGACATCCCCGCTAGGGACGGAACCATGGAGAGCCTTCTTTTATTCTCAGCCCGTGTTGCTCTGTTTTGAAGCAGCTTGTAGAAAACCTGCTAGAGGGCAATCCTTCACACACCTGACTGTGTCAGCACCACTTCAGGAGCAGAGCTTGCTCTGGTTTGATGTGGGCACTTAGGAGTAACACACAAGAAGCAATCCAAACACAGAGACAACTGTTGAGGACACATGTCGTCACACAGCTGACTCCAGATACTACAGAGTTGGTTACAAAGTGTGCCCCATAGTTTGGATGCCACAGGCTGCATCTCAGCCCCACGACTCCTCTCAAATGTGTGCAGGTAGGACAGCAATACCTCAATGATTGGCAGTCTGAGAGCAAACAGAGGGAGAAGCCGGGGCAGCACCAACATTCCCAAGGTGGGCCCTGTGCACAGAGGCCTCTCTCCCGCTGCATTGCATACAGTTAACGATAGCCAGGGGGAGCAGGAGTCAGGGAAGAAAGACCAGGCTGATGCCACATGGTGAGGACAGCAGGGCAAGGTGCTCCTTCTGAGCCTTGACATGAATCAGGTATGCTGGGTAAGTCTTCCTGCACCTTTTCTTAAAGATGGAACTGATAAGTCCCAGTGTCAGAACAAGAATAAGCCGTAGCTTAGTATAGTAACAAGGTAGGAGCAACCTGTTTCAGCTTGGAGAACCAGGAAAGAGTGCCTGGACAAGGTGGATTTGCATTCAGATTTTTAAAACATTTGCTCATTCACTCATTCATGCTTATTAAACTTCCCCTGTGTATCTGGCTCTGCACGGGATGTGTGTGGATGGACATCTCTCCCGTTTCCGCAAAGCATGCAGCCTGTTCATTGCAGACTGAAGGTTTGATAGACTCAGATATACAGAGTCCCAGGAAGCGTGAGGCCAGGTGAGGGAGCAACAGGGAGAAGATGGGATCTACTGCATAGAAGCTACTGTTGTTGTTGTCGTCATGACGACATAATGACCAAAAGCAACTTGAGAAAACACAGGTTTCTTCTGAATAACGGTAAGAGTGTGGTCCATTGTGGTTGGAAGGCAAGGCGGTAGGAGCTTGAGGAAGCCGTTCCACAGAGTCCACGCCAGGAGACCGGGAGACTAATCTGGCACTGAGTTCTTTCCATTCTGTTCGGGACCCCGCTCAGAGGATGGTGTCACCCATGTTCAGGGGAGGTCTTCTCACTTCAGCTAAATCTTTCTGGAACCGTCCTCACAGACACAACCAGAAGCAGATTTCCACCACGATTCTAAGTCCAGCCAAACTGACCATGGAGATTCGCCATCCCAGGGCACCTGGAACACGTAAGAGATGGTGGTTAGGGCTGGGACTGGGGCATGAAGGATTTTAGCCAACAGTAAACAATTCTCTCTGGTACGTTAGGACTCACATTTGGCTTAATGTACATTTTAGTTTGAATAATTCAGTGGTTTCCTATCAGGCGAAGGATACACTATTTCAATTACATTTCATTATAAAGACTGAAATATTCAGGAGAGCCCCTGAGGTCCTGTCTAGCCTCCACATCCTTATCCTGGGTCACCCCACTGTTCCTCCCTGCTCCAGGTCAGTGATGGGTGCTCTGTTACCACCCACCCCAGGGCCTTTGCATTGTTAGTGGCCTTTTCTAGAAGCTCTTTCTCCCTTTGCTTATTAACAGACCATTCTCCAGATCTCAGCAGAGTCATTGTTCTGTTCTCAGAATTTCTCCTGATCCCCACTCCAACCCAGACCCATTCAGGTAGTATACATAAGTATCTGCTGGTGACTCCTCGGTTGCTCTGTCTCTCCTCTCGTAGGCTAGCTTTGGGGGACAAAGACTCTTTTGTTTATAGCTTTATCTTTGGTGCCTGGCGTATGGCAGACATGCACAAAGTGTTTATTTTTAAAGACAAGAGAAAAAACTGAGTTGGGGAGATAGCTTAGGGGTGTGTGTGTGTGTGTGTGTGTGTGCGCGCGCGCACACAATCTTTGGAACATTGGTCTTCCTCTAGTGCAGTGGCTCCTCAACCTGTGGGTCATGATCTCTTGGAAGAGTCACAAATCAGATGTCCTACATATCAGATATTTATATTATAATTCATAATAGTAGCAAAATTATAGTTATGAGAAAGAAATGAAAATTTTATGGTTGGGGGTCAGCAACCACGAATTCTGAGGATAAAGCAGTGGCTCATCTGAGACCTGGAGAATGATCTGTTAAGCACAGGGAGAGGAACTGTGTTAAAGGGCACAGCGCTAGGAGGGTTGAGAACAACGGCTCTAGTGATGGACCAGCCCGATCTGGGGGACTCGTTAGAGTTTTGCTCCAGGGATCTTCTCCACCTGGCTCCGGGGTGGGCGAAGGCCCTGTTGTTCTCCGTCAGCTAATTAAGAACAAGGCCTGGCCGAAGCTTGGAAAGACCAAAGCATCCTATTGAGTGAGGATGTGGGTCAGAGACGCAGTGAGTTTCAACTCTGTGAGAAGGAAAGCGTTAACATTCAAATGACAGAAAAGTGACAGCCCGAGGAAGATTGCTTTTGTCCCAATAGTCTCTGAAACATGAGTGGGCTGATGAATTGCTCTCCCTTCCCGCTTATGACTGAGAGAGAGAGGAAATGGGCCCCATCCACAGGGGGAGAAATTGGAGCAAATTATCTCTCAACAAACTTCCAAAGGGTACTTGTAAGTTCTTTGTCTCTGGGTAGGGAACAAAGTAAAACCAGCAACTTCCCCTGCTTGCGCTCTGCTGATGTGCATGGCTTTGCTGCAGGCTGGAGATGGTTCTGGGCTGAGGTGGTGCAGCCTCCTGACTTGCTACCTTTAGGCAGTGCTGCCGTGAGGAGTTCCCAGCCAGAGAAGAAGTTGTCTGCGGGACATTCCTTGTTTCAATCTGGTCATGCTTTGTGAACCCCATAAATCAAAAGCTCCAGGCTCCAAAGACTGGGATGAGGTCTGAGTCCATCTAGTGGTGTTTGTTTCCACTCTCTTTCATTCCTTCTCTCCAGGGAGGGTCCTCTCAAGGGCGACCTTCACAAACTGGCCAGAAGCCATGGTGGCAGAGCTGACTCCATTATCCCAGAGCAAGGAGTGGCGTGTTTTCCTCTAGCCAGTTCCCTGGTTTGCTATGAAAATGGTGGATGGACAGACCGTCTGCACAGCCAGCAAACAAATCAAATTCCAGGAACTGGGACTGAACAAGCAAGGTATTATTGTTAATGTAAGTAACTCCTGAAGGATATACCTACATTCATACATTTGTGGGGGACCATGCTGAGGCAGTTAAATACCCACCCTGTCCAAACACTTACAGTATGCCACGGTGCTGACATGTCCCACATGTAGAGTCCTCTCTTCTTTCTTCTGTCTTCTTTTTGTTTTTGATTTGTTTGGTTTGTTTGGTTTTTTGGTTTTTCGAGACAGGAGATGTTTTTCTGTGTAACAGCCCTGGTGGTCCCAGAACTAGTTCTTGTAGATCAGGCTGGCCTCCAACTCACAGAGATCCACCTGCCTCTCTGCCCCACCCCCATTGCTGCCATTACCCAACAGCCCTGTGTTTATTCATACTGGTTTTTTTTGTTTGTTTGTTTGTTTTGTCTCCCTTCCTCCTTTGAACACTGGGGGATTTGACCAAATGAAGTAACACTATCTTTTCCAGGTTTACGGCCCATTCCTTCAGATTCAAATCCTTGTGATGCTTTCAAGTCCTGGCTGGTTAGTGCTGAAGTCAGAACCGAAATGGAGGCAACACTCAGTACTCTCTTCCTCTGTGTACCTCTAGGAAATGAAGGCAACAAAGTCTGCGGAGAAGGATGCAGTTGGGGGGATGGCATGAAATCAAGAAGGGCAATAAAAAGAAAAGAGAAGGCAGCGGTATTGCTATAAACAAAGCTGTCTGCAGGAGTTTATCATGAAGATTTTTGAGAGCCTCCCAAAACATAGTAGTGAAGGTCGCTGATAAGCCTGGAGCAGGGAGATGTTGGTGAGCTGAATGTGTGTCTCTGACTGTCATCTGACTGGCATCAGTCATTCAACCAGAAGATCAGAGCAATTCTCCAAATGAGAGATGGTAACCCAGGCTTACACCTAGGCTGCTGCCTTAGATAACCTAATAGATAAAGGTAGACATTCCAGAATATTAGAAATATTGAAGGATATATGGGCTTGGGATCAAGATAATGGTGTCCTCAAGATGGGAGACATGGTTTTTGGGACCTCTAGGACATCGTCCAAGTGGTGGAATATAACTTGAAATTAGGGATTCAGGAGATCACAACTAGAGACAACACAGAGCAGGGAAGCTAGTCATGATGCGGTAATGGCTCGTCTCAATGGTTGACTTGACTAGATTGGATCTTGCCACGGAGACACACTCCTTAGGAGTATCTGTCTGGGTATTTACAAAGGCTTTGACTGTGAACGGAAGACCCACCCTGGATGTGGGTGGTATCACCCATGGGCTACAGTCCCAGACTGAATAAATGGAAAAAGGGGATGAACTCTGAATTCCTCTAGCATTGCTTCCCCGACATCAAGATGTGCGAAGCCATAGCCCCACCCTCCTACCACCAAGAACTCCCGATGGCTTCACCACCATGACTAGACTTTCAACCATTTCTTCTGTCAGCCATTTGTCATAGCCTGAGAGAAGTCTCCCATACAAAGGCAATGATTAGTTAAGAATAGGATCAAAGACGTGCGGTTTCCCTGCAACGTTCCCTGGGCTAGCGGCTTCTCTCCATTCCAGCCTTACGCTTTATTTAGTGCGGCGACTGTAGTTTTTATGTGATGGGGTCGCTATGAGGATTAACCGTGGCACTATCTGTGAAATGTTTAAAAGTGCGTGGCATTCTCTCTACCTATTGCTACTAAAGATGCTAACTAGCTACTGAGAGCAGTGTCAGGATCGAAACCTCCTCTCTCTGCATTTCATCCAGCATCCTATGACATCAGGGCATCCAGAAGCTGTGACATCAATGCCTGGGCTCCTCACCCAGGAAATGAGAACAATGACACAGCTTTGGCTGACTGCTGCAGTATTTGTAGAATTCTTAGACAATGTCTGACGTAAATTCCGTTGAAGGTTTGTAGTCCTAACAACGGTAACTGTTTTTCTATACTCTGCTGCCTGGTGAAATAAAAGTACCTTCTATGAACGCCAGCATACCGGTGTCTAAGCTAAGCTGGGAGGGTGGATGAAGTCAGCAGGGAGTGTGTGCTGTGCCCTGAACCATGAAGTGAAGAATCTAGGTGCCCTGCCAAGGCTGAGTGGGGCTAAGTCACTCCTGTTCTTTGGGGGGTTACCTGGGCTTGGAAGGCAATGGGTAGAAATTTCAAATCTTTCAAATAGGCAAATCTCCAGAGACAGTGGCCATATCTGGTCCAAACTGAAGCATACCCTCAAAAGAAGCAAGTGGCTCTACAAAAGGAAGCCTGGAAGATAGGAACATGAGAAGAAATCTGGCTAGAAGGGCAGAAAAGACTTAAGTCAAAATAATCTGCTCCCTGGTCTCCCATTCCCTCGGAGCCCCTGGGATTTGCTTATGAGCATTTGCATAGTTGAGAGTCTCTGGGGTTTTGATTGTTTTCTTATTTCAAAATCTAACCCAGCAGGGAACAAGGTTGATACTTCTATTCCCACTTCATCTGAAAGAACAGAGAACAAGGTTTTGGTTCTCTCCCCCCCCCCCCCTCCCTCACTCCAGCATTGCTGAAATGATTCAATGCCTCATAAGAGAAGCAATTCTGAGATAATGACACAAGGCAGCAATTAAAAAATATTGCTTGTTTCAGGGCCTGTAAATTGGCTGCTGGTAATTGAGGACAGAATGTGTTTTCTAATCCACTGAAATGATATCTTATTGCAAGCTGGTGTGGTAATTACTGTATTTGTACAGTACCAGAGGAGCCCCAGCCCGAGTTTGACAGGGAGTTGATTAAATCACCCAGGTGTAATTGAAGGCTTTGATTGCATTGCCTCGGAGCTGATCAGTTTTAGTAATAGCCTGGTTTTCTTCTGTCATGTGCCCTTAGAACCATCAGTGAGAGTGCCGCCCCCCCACCCCTACCCCCCTTCCTGCCTAGCTCCCTCCCAGCCCTGTTGCATCCCTGTGGAGAAAGAAAACTTCTTAGTGCAGAGAAAACCAGAGCTGGCACACTGCAGATCCCTCACTGCGGGCCTGGATGACATCATCCAGTCAAAAGCAACCTGTGTCGCTGCCTGCCTGCTTTGTTTCTCGGCTAGAGAGGGCTCTGGCTGTGGAAGCCGCGGGTGCATTCCGTCTGGGAGAGACGGAAAAGGGAATTAAGCTCCTTCTTTGCTCCTCGGTGACTGCAGCAATGTTTCTAAAAAACAGTTTTCCAGAGAGGAAATTTCAACTTGCCCATCTTAAGTGCATTTTGTTGGTCAAGGGAGGCTCTGTGATTCTGTGCAGGGAAGAACCATGAAAATGCTGGTGTCTGTGATGGTCAGTAGTGATTGTAAGCTTCGCAAGTTCATGGGCTCCTGCTGCCAGGAAGGAATACTTCAATTTGGAGGATGCCCAACACAAGAAATGTTGATATATAAATATGAGGCTGCCATACCTGCGGCCTGACAAATATAATGACAAACTAGGTGACTAACCTAGTTTCATTGCTGAATTAGTAGGTTGAAGAACAAGTAAGCTCATGGAAGATGCAGGACGGAGGTAAGGGGCATTCCAGAAGGTTCCGAGGTGTGACTACAGTCTGTGCTATTTGTACAACTGCAGCGTGATGCCCCAGCTAAGGGTAAAGTGGTGAGGACGATTTCAGAGCAGCAGTGACTACTTCGCTCTGACAGAGATGCAAAAAGGTTGTCACTTTTTAAAGCTCAGTGCCTGCTAAGCGAGCAGAAGTGAGTGCGGCCATTTGTGGGAGTGGTCATTTGTGGGAGTGGCCATTTTCATCATCACGGAATTAAAGGGAGAGAAGAGACAAAAAAACATAGCGGCAACTTAGCATTTTGAGCTGAAACTAAATGGAAGCTGACCCTGTAGCTCTGTGCCCGATTTGCAAGCAGTGACAGGACTTGCACACCTTGACGGTGCTCCGTGATAGTTACGATGTGAGAAAATCCGAGATAAATGCTACATATGTTCAGTAAAATCTGAAGGAATGGCAAACAACTGTTTGATCTTTTTAAGAGGTGCCAAAGGCGAAAACGCATGATATTACTTATATGGGTCTTCTATTTATGAACATTAATTTAATAAATGACAAGCTCTAGCTGTCAATCAAAGGCTAGCTGGAACACATCTCATATTCAGCCTATCTATGCTTAAACATAGGAGTTAGCGACATCTTTTTTTCTTTTTACAACATTTAGCCCTGACTCTGCCTCATGTTAAATAAGCAATTGTGACTGAGACAGCGGACGCTATTGGTGCAGGGGCATGCTGGGAAACTGACGTAAAATACACAGACAGGCTGGAGAGAGGGCTCAGCAGTTGTTGTGAGTGCTGTTTTGTAGACGGTCAAGTTCATCTCCCAACACTCATGTCAGGTGGCTCAGAACCATCTATAACTCCAGCACCAAGGGATCCAATACCCTTTTCTGGCCTCTGAGGGGACACATAGACATGCATACACATGTACACACACATAACATGCACACACAGATGCACACATACACACACACACATGCACACATATCTGCAAGCACATACCTATATAAATACAAATTTAAAAATAATAAAATAGCAGCATACAGACAGCCTCAATCCCATGACATGGCTTTTTATGACAAACCATGAAAGTCAAGTCACAGGAAAGTGAATAAATCACTTGCTCATTTTGAAAATGGACTCAGCTGGGAAGCATCTTTGCCAAAAGGTAGTGTCAAGCAGTACTAGGCCTTGACATCAATTCTCCACCTCCACATCCCATGAGTTTCCTTGACGTCACCTGCTCTCATTATCACTTCTTTGAAATAGTTTTTCAGTTTGCTTTCTTCTACTCTAAGGTTCACCTCCCCTCTATTGCTACTCATGACATGAATAATCACCCTGTAGTTTTCAGAATCTGTTCAGGACACACTCTTTGGGTCACTTATTTGCTTCTCACATTCTCTCATCTGCATCCTCATGACAAATCTCAGGAATGAAGTTGTGTATCAGTTTCCTCCATCTATCACATCCTGCAGGGAAACACGGCTAAGACTCAGAAAGTAAGCAACTCAGAAGCCTCAGGAAGTCACTGAAACTGACCAGATATACTAGGTCCCTCCTTCCTTGGGCATTTATATGCAGCAAGATTGGGAAGACACACTCCAGATCAACTGAGCTGTCTGGAAGAGTCAGAGACCATCCAAATAGCCTGAGAGAGAAAGAGAACTGTGGAACTTTCTGGAAAACTCTCAAATCAACTGAGCTGCCTACAAGAGGCAGAGACAAAGCTAACATCTGGAAGAGACAGAGGCCACACAAACTTCCTGAAAGATACGGAGATTAGCAGGGTTGCCTAGAAGACAATTCCCTCACCTGTTGAATTGCCTACAAGTTGTCCAGTGAGTTCCAGTATCCCAGCTTTGGTGACCTGTCACCCATGCTTTTGGTGATCAGCTGTCTTTGTGTCATTTCTGGTCCAGTAAATGACCTTTCATCTATACTCCTGTGAGTAACCCCAACACAGTTCATTGGGTCATCAAGTTGGCTTTGGCTTGCCATTGGCTCCCTCTCTGCAGTTAGCAGACATTTGTGCATATTTCTCCAGGAACAGTGTCACGGGAGATCTTTCGGTATTAGGAGTGTCAGTCCAGAATTTTATATCTAGTGAAACTGCATTTCGAAAATGAAGAGAAAAGAGACATTTCTCAGATAAAAGAAACCTAGCAGAGTGAATGCTTAAATTTAAACAAAAGGGAGTTATTGAAAAAGAAAGACAAAGACTTTTCAATTATTGTGAACAAGAAAAAATATCTAAAAGTACAAGTTTCAGAGACTTTCTCCTCTTGAGTTTCCTAAATTTTATGCAACAAGAATTATAGTGTCCAATATGACTCTCAATGTATGCAAAAATATATTCATAACACCTAAACTGTATGTGAGCGAGGATACAGAGATTTATGCAAAAATATATTCATAACACCTAAACTGTATGTGAGTGAGGATACAGAGATTTAGAGGCAAGTAAATTTTCTATAATTTATTCAGACTGGTAAAATGTTCCCATTCAGAGACTTTGATGAGCCAGATGTGTATAAATATATCAAAAAAATGTGATAGGTCTGTCCAAGTGGAATCCTGAAATCTGTCAAGTGCCTGATGGGATGTTAGAAAAGAGGACACAGAATATGAGAATAGAGGAAGATTAAAATAAAGTTGCCAACTCAGATCTTGGCACATCGGTAACTACACTTTGTATATGGCCAGTCACCCATTCGTCCAAGACCACTTTAGTTATTTTACTGCTTTTATACGTTTGCTTATGTGTGTGCATGTACGTGTGTGGGCTCACACAAACCAGTGGACTTACGTGGAAGTCCTGAGACAACTTGCAGCTGGGTTGATGCTATAACTAGATCTCAGAACTGAAGTCTGTTTCTGGCAGAGAACCCACACCCACTCAGTGTGGGGCTTAAAGTTAACTCATCAAGCATGGTGGCCATCACCTCAATTCCCTGAGCAGTCTCACCAACCCTTGTTGTTTGTTTTTGAGACAAGGTCTTTCTGTATGTCTCCAGGTGGCCGCACCTTCTGCAACCCAGCCTGGATTTGAACTCATGACAACCCTCCTGCCTCATCCTCCCTTGTGCTGAGGCATGTACTGCCATTTATATAATTCTTAAAGAAAAAAATTAACCACCCAGAGAGAACATTAGTGCCCATCAGGGTTTAGGGGTGGTGAAAAGAGGTGAGTGGATAGAGCTATAAAAAGGGTCCCCAGAAGCTTTGGGGGCAACAAACCTGTATCTTGATCTGCAGGGTGGTGATATGATTGTACATGTGAGAAAATGACAGGAATAGCCACCCTTCACACACACACAATCTATACTCAATACAAACTACACACATACACTATATATATTTGTGTGTATACATATATAAACTATACACACACCACACAAAACTATACTTACTACAAACTATACACACCACACATAAACTATATTCAATACAAACTGTATAAAAACCATATACACAAACCATACAATCTACACTCAATACAAACTACTCACTACACCACAATCTGTTATCTATATAAACTGTATACACACATATATTACACACAACTTATTCTCAACACAAACCACAAGTACACACACATCACATGCAATCCACTTGCTATAAACTATACACAGACAACTATACATGCAGAAAGTATACACAAAACAAATTATATAAGAACCACTATACATATGCATTCATGGGCAAGTGCCTTAGATCATCTCTACTCAATGCACACTGTAGAAACATACACACAAACTACACATGTACCTACACAGACTACGCAGATGCGTCACACACAACCCTCTGCATGAACACACACACAGACACCACCAGTAGCAGCTGGCTACTACTAGTATAACTGACGTGTAGTATACCTATGTAAGATATAGCTGAGGAGAACAATGGTAAAGGGTGCAGGGTCTTCCCTTTGCTGTCCCTGGAACCTACTGTGAGACTTTCAGTTTTTAATACAAAAGAAGGTTTTTTTTTGTTTTTTTTTAACTCAGTGCAGAAAATAACAGCTGGCGAGGGACCTTATTTTAGTAATGCTGGCTCCAAATTAGAGACAAGCTGGGAAGAAAAAACTTTGAACCCTTGTCATTCCCTCTAGATTTGAATTTGTTTTTGAGAACTTGCATGGAGAACTGGGCTGTGATGACCTCGTTTGGCTACTAAGCATTTGAGGTTGTTTCTATGGGGGAAAAGCAAATCCTTGTGAAAAACTGGTGGACTACTTTCAGCTTGCTCGGGGCTAACCTGGGCTAATCCTCAGAATGCCTGGGCTAACTCTCCCAATGTCTGGGTCAGCACAAAGATATAACCAGCAGCCGATGTGCTGTGGTAACTGTTCAATGCTGTAAAGGCAAAAGGTGGGGTTAACAGTGAGAAACATTTTTCCACAAAAACGTGACATTTTCTTGGGATTTTATCCTTTCCTATTCTCTGCCAGCAACACGACCCAGTTGGGATGTCTGCTTATGGGTGTTGAAACCTTCCTCTCTCCAATAGTTTCCCTCATCAAGAGCACGGAAATTCTATTACATTCTAAGAGGGAACAAGAATGGACTCGACTCTGGCTAGCCGTGTGGAGAACATTCTGTGTAACCCGTGTGCTAGCGAGACTGCCTGAGCTGCCATCCAGCAGATCAATTACACTGACTCTTCTCTGGAGAAAGACACCCATAAAAGGCTCATATAAGAGAATGTCCAGGTGTCATTTCTCAGTCCCCGCCACACCTCACTAACTGTGCAAGAGATTGCAGGTTTCAGCTTGTGCAGCCCTGGCCATGCACCACCGTGATTCATTCTGGGTCTCCTCTCCTTCGGCAGAGACAGCTCACTCTTTCTGCTCCTGTGCCCCCCCCCCAGCAGAGCATCTGTGCCCTGGGAGACACCCTGGGCTCTCTCCATTGGTTATTGCATAAGTAAGGGAACTGGGTTCTTATTTCTGTTTAAATGACAATGCCTTAAAGAGAGGAAAGGAACATTGGTGCAGCTGAAGAAGACACTTCTGGAAGTCCCTTCCTCCCCACGGCTTTCCACATGCACTGGCTTCCACTGTCCATCCCTGGGTATAAGGAGTCTGCAGAATGCAGCCCCAGCTAGAGTTAAGCTTGAATAGAGGGCAGTGGGGTGTGCTTTTGCTGGTATGGTATTCATTCCTAGAAGGAGTAGGAGAGAACACGTCCTGGGGGACAGTGTGCCTCATACTGCCCTAGGAAGCCCCAGCTTCCACCTCAGGAATCTACCTGGTCCTGCAGTGTGAACAGGAACCCAGCCATGCGAGGAGGGAATAGTCTTTGGACGTGAGTGGGCTCAGTTACTTAGTCAACCGTCCCTACTCTGGTGATGGCCGGCTTTGAAAGGCAAGCGTAGAAAGAGCAGTCACCCCAGGTGCATGTGGAGAGCACACCCCCCTTCTCCCATATATCACAATTCCACCATCCCCATAAAGCCCATTTTTCTAAAAGTTTAAGGCTGGTATTTTTCTATGATCCAGCTTTAAAGACCACAAAGTTGAATCAAACAGGGAAGGGCTAGAGGGTCGAAAGAAGATTACAAGATGAACAGAATCAGGAGGGCTGTGTGTCTTCAGAAGGGAGACCAGTGTCTGCCCCACTGGGCCTAGTCAGTGTCTAACTGACCTGGGTTTCTTGAGAGCTGAGGTCCTTTCCCCTCTCACACCACCCTTTGTTCTTGCTTGGGACCCTGCCAGGGGCTCAGTAAGGAAGCTTTTGTTTTAGAAACCTCAAGGACACATTAGTCAGGACTAAAAGTGAGACCCGGATCCTTGCCCACTCTAACCAGAAGATAAGATGTTTTCTTTTAGACAAACCAGATTAAATTTACTATGTTATTGTATCAACAATAAACACCATGTTATGCCAACAAGAAACATGTCATTCTTGTTTGCTTAATCTCTCCACTTTGCACAGATTTCGGATAAAGTTAAACAGATGTCTTTTAGCCCCGTTTTATTTTCTTATACACTTAAAAAAATCCATTTATATTTTTTATACTTTGAGGGCATTTGCTGAGCTTTTCTTCGCTCTCCCTTTCTAGAACTTAGAGTCCCACTTGAAGTGACACCATGAAAATCCATTCATGTTCCCTAACTCCAGTTCCGCTGTATAACTCCCCCTTTGCGGAGGACTGAGGCAGAGCTGGGGAGTCTGCTTGCCCTGGGTTCCATTCCCAGCACTGCATAAACTGGGCTTGATGGCGCACACTGGGAATCTCAGCACTGAGGAGATAGAAGCAGGAAGATCGGAAGTTCAAAATTATCCTTGGCTATCAAGAGAGTTTGAGGCCAGCGTGGGCTATAGGACACCCTGCCTGTCTCTGTCTGTCTGTCTCTCTCTCTCATGCACGCACGTACACACAGACTGACACACACACACACACACACACGCAGACACACATGCAGACACACACACAGAGTCAAGGTTGATAATGAACATGAGCTGTTGGTAACCATGCCAACTACATTGATAATAAAGACTTCCAAGCCAATTCAGAATTGATTTCAATTCAATTCAAATTCCAAGCCAGTTTGAAAGTATTGCTGCTGGAACATTAAAACATGCGGATCTCTGTGTGGTGTTCCAGGCAGTGAGGAACTAGGGAGAAGATCTGAGCCTCCTACGCCTATACTGCCAGCCAGACAACCATAAAGTCACCTCTGTTCTTAATTCAGATCTCCAGTTTGGCTATTTAAATTCCCCCATGACTAGGTTATTATGTTTACTTAGTCTTCAAAAACACAGAAGCCCGATGGCAGGTGTGGGTGGTCATCCCACGGTTAAAGGTGAGGAGATGCTGGTACCAGGCTAAGATCTAACGGATCCTGTTGTTGCGGTGTCCAGAGTTCTCCTCTGCTGTACCCTTGGCTCTCTCTGCAGCTCATTGGCCAGCAGGAAACAAAGCACTACATGGTTCAAGAGTCTCCTACTAGGGGCATGGCTGCTTTAGAGGGACAGCTCTGTCCCTACCGGGCAAGGTCACAGCATGAGGCCAGGAGACAGAGGTAAGGGAACCATTACAGAGAAGGACTTTTGTGTCTTTTGTAGAGGAGAGGTAAGCTCTTCAAAGACAATAGGAATGTCTCTGCTAATATTTTACCATTTGCTAACTGGTTTTCCATCATGACCTGCATATCAGGTGGAATAAATGGCAGGGGTGAAGTGATGAATTAAACACCAGGCCTGGACCCTAAGATTCCCTTGGTCCTTGGGAGAGGAATGAAGTTTAGGCCGGATAATGGTTGGGAAGAGAAGAGAAAATGCAGGTAAAACTTTTGGGGAGCTTTGATTGGAAGTTGCCATGATGAGAGAGTAAGTGGCGGTCCCAGTCGATCCTTCAGCTGCAAGGGCCACAGAAAGACCAAAGCAACCTTGAACAGCCTTGGGGTGGGTCGGAAAGACGACCAAAGCCACCCCAGCCTCACAGGCCAGCAGAGCAATGGGGAACAGGAGCAGCAGGCCAGAGAGGAAGAGGCCCTGGGCATGCAAGGTCTGCTGTTTCCAGCCATTGCAAGGCTGCCCAAGGTCGGAGAGGTTGCTTTAATCTGATAGGAATGGATTGTACTTGGAAGTACTGTGGAAGTTGCTGAGTCAGACTGGGATTAAATCAGGTTACTTGGTCAACCAATGAGGCCCTTCCGCACCAAGAAGTGGGAGGAGTTGAGAGATATGTGTTTGTTCTCTGTAGATCTATCTTGGTTAAAATTTTGCTATGATTTCACGATTTTGTGGGTATAGAAGGCCCCATTGTTCATAACCTTTCTGCCTTCGTTGGAGGTCACAGGCAGACTGCCTAGGCACATGGTTAGCTACCCAAGGCTCCTGGCTAGTATGCCAAGAGCCACAGAAATGTGCCCTGCCTGAGGACGGAGCCACGGCCTCAGAAGCAGCTGTGAGCAGCCAGTGAGGAACCCGAGAAGGCAGATAGTTCTCCAGCTTTCCTTCCTCCTCAGAGGACAAATCTGAAGGGTGGTCTTAGGGAGCCCATGAAAATTCAGTCCTTGGTCCTATGCTCCGGCATCTCCTTGATATGACACAGGTCGTGTCCCCCCCCCCCACCTCCACAATAGGCTGCTCCGCCATGAGAGACTCATGCCTGGCACCAGGCATCACACAAGCCGGCGCTGCTGCTGCCCACAGCTCTGTGGATCAGAATGCGTGAGCAGATTCAAAGGCTCTCATGCAAGTTTTCTTGCACCGAAATTATCTCCTGGAGTTGTGGGGTTGTATCAGGGGCTAAGCAGAGGGCTTGCCCACAAAGTTGAACCTTTCAAAGTGGGAACCAGTATTTAGGTGGGCCTGGTGCCCAACCCCCTCAAAATGACCAAATGACAATTTTCCTGAATCTCCAGGAGGCATATCTTCCATACAGCTCACATCTACAAGACCTTGAGCAAATCAGGATGAGTATTGTCCTGTGTGAACAGTACTGGGCCCTTCCGCCAATCAGGCCATACATCTGCCTAACGAATACGACATGGCAGGAGGGTGGTCACCACCCTGCGGGCAAACTGCAGACTCCAACCACACGTCTCAGTGGTGTGGCCAGCTCTGCACAGACTTGGTTATTCTAAACCTCGACTCTAACTGGACTGCAAAAACAATACACCTTTTGCATCAGTGTTATCAGATTATGGCTATAAAGATTTATCTGTACTCTCCGGTCACAGCATACGTCTGCTGCAGCAGCTAAAATTTGAGTTAGCCCTTGGCTGTGCCCCCCCAGTGAATTGGATATGCCAAGGAAATCACTTCTTCTCCAAGGTCTACCTGGTTTCTACAGGATTAAGACTAATAAATTGCTCACCCCTTATCTCTATGAGGACATGATCCCATTATTAGTTGTTAACTCACACCTTGTGCCAGGGAATATCCGTGTCTACCCATCACTCTGAATAGCACCCTCTTTGCCTGACAGTGGTGTGCATGCCAGTTCCCAAATTCCTATGGTACTTTCCTGAGACACGTATGACCTTCTGTGTTCATTAGGTCCTCAGGAAGCAGATGTGAAAAGAAATCAGTCTTGTGAGAGATTTGCTGGTGGAAACAATCAAGAAGAAAAAGTTTGCATTTATTTAAAAGGTATAATTCAGACCAAACACTTCCACACCAGTGACTGGAATCAGAAAGGAATTAAGGCAAGCAATTCCTGAGATATGCCCATCTCCTCTGAGCTACGACTCAGGTTCCTCATTGTTGAGATATAAAGTTCCTAGAACTGCACCATAGTTTGAGATTCACACCTCCTAATACTCTTTTTTAATTTAAAAATGGGAATGTATAGAATATTCCCATGCATATGTGTATGTGTGGATATGTGCATATGTGTGTGTTGTGGATATGTGCATATGTGTATGTGTGGATATGTGCATATGTGTATGTGTGGATATGTGCATGTGTGTGGATATTCACATACATACGTGTGCATATGAGAGTTGGAAGTCGATGCCAGGGGTCCTCCACGGTCACTTCCATCTTATGTTTTGAGATAGGCTCTTGTAGCAAGCCTTGGGCTCACCTATTCTGCTAGGCTGGTTGACAGCAGGCTCCAAGGATCTTCCTGTCCCTGCTTGCCCAGAACTAGGATTATAAACATATTCTCCCAAGCCTAACAGTAACCCAGGGACCCAAACGCAGTCCCATTTCTTGGACAAGGAACATAGTGACTGGACCTTTCCTTCCCATGGTCTTCCACAGGAATGAGATTTGGAATGGAAGTAATCGGCTGGCTCCACATCTTTGAGCTCCCTCCTTTCTTTCCTTTGCAAGCACTTGGCCCACTAAATTCTGCATATCTAACGTTTTCCAGGAGTGTGTGTG
>NW_026068013.1:5636697-5697324 GCF_014885135.2 Alexandromys fortis | reverse complement strand
TCTCTCTCTCTCTCTCTCTCTCTCTCTCTCTCTCTCTCTCTCTCTCTCTCTCTCTCTCTCTCTCTCTCTCTCTCTCTCTCTCTCTCTCTCTCTCGTTCCCTTTGACAAGCCTCCATGATGGCTTGGTCTCACTTTAGTCAGACTGCTAACCCTATGCCCTCTGTGCCGCTGTCCCGAGCTTCAGCCTCTCTGCATTCTTTTCTAGCAGATGGGCTTCCATGTCCTGCTCTGGCAGGAAAGGCAGGCTCCACAGCTACACAGGGATGGTGCAGAGATGGAGGCTTTGCTGTCTTCGTTGAAAACTTCAGCTTTTCTCTTCCCTCCCTTCCTCCTTCCTTCCTCCTCCCTTCCTTCCTTACTTCATTTTTCCTTCCTCCCTCCCTCTTCCTTCCTTCCTTCCTTCCTTCCTTCCTTCCTTCCTTCCTTTCTTCCTTCCTTCTTTCAGTTTTACATGAACATCCGATGTATGATAAACACCCAAGGAGATGGGGATGCTGTCACTGCAGCCCAAGCTCAAAGCCTTCTGAGCAATGCAATAGCATCCATGAAAACCACCAGGAATTTTCCACAGTAAAGATAGAGAACCCCATTTGATAAATTGTTTTTAATGTTAAACAAATACAGAGGGCTCTGAAAGTCCCTCTTAGTCATCTGTGTGCTTTCTGTTGTCCTTAGAAGAAACACATGAACCTGGTTCATTTGTTTTTCTATCAATGCCTGAGGAAAGGCAGCCCCATGATGTGGGGTAACTATTACCTGTGCTCCCCCACCCATCAGGATGCATGGTTAGCGGCATCATAAGACAGTCCCCCCCCGCCCCCATGGCAATTGTTGGGATCAGTGCTAGCCTCTTTACCGTGTGGAATGGGGCTGCTCCTCTGCTGATGACATTGTAGGGGTTTTTCTAATGACCTTCAAGTGAAGTTCAGTTTCTCACCAGACTTGTAGTACCCCTAACACGTCCACTTGGGGCCTGACAGGCAGACGTGTATCAGCAGTTAAAAACATATCCTGGAGTTCATTCTACAGCACACATGTAGCTCTGCTCCAGGGGACCTGGTGACTTCTTCTGTCCCTGAGGGCCAGAATGTGCACATACAGCCAGGCACACATCACAAATGCACATCATAATTTAAAATAAAAATAAAATCTTTGCAAGAAGTCTACTTGGCTCTCTGTTGACCTCATCTTTTGCCCATATTCTTTTTGTTTGTTTGGTTGGATTTGTTTTTTAGAGACAGGGTTTCTCTGTAGCTTTGGAGCCTGTCCTGGAGACCCACCCATCTCTGCCTCCTGATTCCTGGGATTAAAGGCCTGTACCACCACCACTTGGCTTTTGCCCACATTCTTAACATACTTCAGGCACGCAGAGTCTTTTGGCTTTTTTTTCCCTCTCTGTGTTTGTTTCCACTTCAGGCCTTAGCACTTCCTATTGCCTCCATACAGATCTTTTGGAAAGCTTTATTCAACTTTTTTATTCCATCCCAGATTTTATGTATATATATATACATATACATATATATATTATAGATATATAGAAAGAGCTATCTTAGTGTACAATCACTTTCTTATCACATTGCTTTCTTTGTTATCTTATGACTTTGACCATTAATTGACATCCTCTGGTGTCTGTGTTTATTTTCTGTCTCCCCTTGGCTATAATGTAAACTTAAAGAGACCATGTTCTTGGTTCCCAGGACCTTATATGTTAATAGACACCCAAATGTTATTTGTCAAATGGATAAGAATGAATGAATAAAACGATGAAGCAATAAAGCAAGCAATCATAACTATATGTTCTGTCCCCTTACGACAACAAACCCTACCATTCTTAATTGAGTAGGAAGTCTAACAATATTTCTGGAGAATATATGTGGTGTCTGGAGTATCAGTATAAAATTTCTGGGACATACCACTCTCTAGGAAAAAGATTCTCTATGACTAATGGACTCATTCATACTGAAGAAAAAAATGACATTTAAGCCTGGCGTCTCTGATGGAATGGAACCTTCCATGGATCAGTGGGGTATGCTTATGTAAACCCAGGACCAGGTGGGAAGATGAGCGTCACCAAGTCCCTCCTTTTCCTAATGTCCCCTGACTACACAGAAAAGGAGACAGAAATTCCCTAGAAACAGGGTCGGAGTGAAGGAGCGTGCTGTGTCTGAATGTTGTTCCTGCCCGAGGTTTATATCCTGATCCCTAATGATTACTCTAGTAGACCAGAGAATGGGAACCTCTGGGAGTGATTAGGTCTGAGGGTAGAGTGCTCTTGAGTGGGCTGCCTTGCTTCTGCTGCACGAGGATGTCGCTAGAACACAGTCAGCTACGAAACACAAGTGCTAAGTTCTGAGCCTTGATCAGAACCATGAGAACAAATTCCTACAGTCTCTGAGCCGTCCGGCCTCTTGTGCTTCACTGCAGCAGCCTCAATAGCCAACAGACAGGTAGTTTAATAAGGGTTTTCATAAGGGTTGTTACTAGATCAAAACCTGTGGGAGAGAAGATCTCCTGGACCAGTCATTGAATGTAGAAAGCTCTGGAAAGACTTGCATCTTTGGGGCAGATGCTCCATTGAGCAGAGGGGACCCCCAAATGGGTGCTGCTGTCTCAGTAGTAAGGATGGTTTGGCCATGCAGAGGAGTCTGGGTGGCGCACCCTGATGTCCACCAGAGCCCAGAAAGGACTCCACTTCCCCCACCGAACACAGAGTGCATGGGGAACCACTAGTATAGCAATCCAGGGTCAGCCTGAGACGTGACATTTAGCAGCTGTGCTTATCACATTTTATTTTTAGGTTTAAAGAAGCCAGCTGGGTTTTTTTTCTATCTCAGTTCTTTATTTCTCTTTGTACATTAGGCCGTGATTCATAGGGAGTAGGCTCCAGCCACTCAGACCCTCCATTAGCTCTCACAGGGTGCTGCTCTGGGTGGCTCAGGCTGGCGCTTCAGCTGACCCCAGGTGACCTCTTGGCTTCCAACACTGACAGACATTACTTTTTGAACAATGCCCATTCCCTTCATGTCTATGACACCTCCCTCCTTTAGATCTATATGTATATACATGTATGTCTATATGTGCGTATGTATGTTCATGTGTATGTGTCTGTATGTGTGCGTGTCTGTGCATGTGTGTATATGTAAGTGTATGTGTGCGTTTGTGTTTCTGTATGTGTGTCTGTCTATATGTGTGCATGTGTGTGTCTGTGTGTGCATTTGTGTGCGTGCCTGTATGTGTCTGAAATTTCAAGCATGTCTGACTGCTAACAATATTTCTTATGCCTACATGTCGGTTCTCTGTTGTTCATTTCCTGGCTGGAGAAGCTAGAGTGTGGAAAATGGAGGCGGTTTTGGCGAAAAGGATCAAGCATTCCATTTGCTCAGCAGCTACTTATAAGCGGGGGAGCTTTGCTCTTGTCCTTATTGCTGCTTTGTTTGTTTAGTTTCCACTTGGGAGCTGGAAATTGTTACCTCCTTCTACACTGTGTTTGTTGGTGACCAACTTATTTTTGTGTGTAAATTCTTCCTTTTAAAATGAAAGTTCCCCATTTAATCACCCTCTTCAAGCCTCGCAAGGATAAGTGGCCGCAAGTCGAGGGGCCCAGAAAGGCGTGACTACCAGGGCCCTAGAAAGGTCAGCCCAGTAAAGGCTGAGTGCTGGCTGCAGGAGCTGAGCTTGCAAGTCTGCATGATGAGTCACTTCAAGTTCAGGAAAGCCGCCTCACCCATGCTCCGTCTTCTGTTACTGTCAAAGAGGAAGTCCAAATCCCTGACATAGAAAGAACGTCTAGCTTCTCGAACCCCACACTTCACTATCTCTTAGAAAAATGAACACACAGATGGCCTGGACCATCTTGTGGAAATCTAACTTATTCCTTGGGCTGGCAAACAGCATTTTCTTAATAAAATAAGACTCCAGTTCTAGGTTCCTCTGAGCAATAAAAAAAAAACAAACAAACAAAAAAAAAAAAAAAACCAAAACAAAACACAGTTGGAGCAAGAACTTAAAGAAAGAGCTGCTTTCGTGCACAACCTTCTGGTAGCTCCACTCACACAGATGCAACAGAACCCTCGAAGGCCCCACTCACACCTCATACTCAGCTCTGTCATGGGGCCCCACAGCCTCGAGAGAGGTAGTCTCCTGGAGGAAACATGCATGTCTCAGCATTGATGCAATGCACACACTCGCATTCTGCTGTAGGGACTCCAGTCTCTTTCCATAGGGAGGACAACAATGGGTCAGTGTCTACAGTCTCTGGCCTGCCCAGCTCTGGCCACAGGTGCTGTATGCATTCACGAATACACAGGAGCAAGGGCGCCTCCCACCTCCACGCATCCACACCCCATAGCCAGACCTCCACCTTCACCATCCACACCCCGTGGCCAGAGCTCCATCTTCACCATCCACACCACAGGACCAGACCTCCGTCTTCACCATCCACACCCCATGGCCAGAGCTCCATCTTCACCATCCACACCACAGGACCAGAGCTCCATCTTCACCATCCACACCACAGGACCAGACCTCCACCTTCACCATCCACACCACATGGCCAGACCTCCCATCTCCATGTATCCAGAACACAGTTTTTCCCAGTTTCTCTTCAAAGTGCCACCCCCTATTCCTACTGTGGTCATTCAGACCAAACAAGCCTATTTTAACCACAGAGAGCTTGACTTGGTGCTGCCTCTTCATGACCAAGCTCCTCTAAGCTAGGAAATGCTTCCTTTCATTCGAGGAGTTCAATTCTTGTGAATGTTTACAACAAACCACCAAACTGAACCTAACGTGCTATAGTGAACAGAGTTGCTATACTCACTAAAGTTACCATTTGCACATCCTGAAGACACCGTGCCATGTCTGCAAAGGAACCCTGCTTGTGTTTGCTGTGTGGAGTCCCTTCCAGAAAACACCACATGAATAATCAGTGCGGGTAAAACCAAGGGGTTTTGTACAAACAGATTTCTAAAAGACAGAATTGCACGCTTAAAATACACTAGATAATGTAACAAATAATAACGTAATACATGCATTAACTCATTTAATCCTTGTTCTAAAGTCAAGATGATGGCTCAGCCAGGAAAGTACCTGATCAGATCCCCAGCACCCATGTAAAAGCCAGTGTGGCCTCGCACATCTGTAATCTCAGTGCTGAGGAATGGAGAGCGGCAGATGCCTTGAGTCAACCACCAGTCACCGAGCTAAACATGCAAGATCCAGCTTCTAGGAGAGAACTATTGTAGAGGGCCATTGAGGAAGAAATGTGACATTACCCTCTGTCCTGTACATGCTCCACAATTCATACAGATACATGTACACATACCAATCACATAAGCACACGCACACACACACACACACACTCATACACACACACCCCTTCCCTCCTGTGGGGTTGCATCACGCAGCCTTAATATGAGGGGATTTGCCTAGTCTTTTGAAACATGATATACCATGTTTGGTTTATATCCTTGGGAAGCCAGCCCTTTTCTGAAGGAAAATGAAAGAGAAATGGATTTCTAGGAGAGAGGAAAGGGGGGTCTTGGAGGAGAGGAGGGAGGGGAAACTGTGGTCAAGATGTAATATATGAATGAAGATTAAATTTTTAAAAACACAGCAGACTGGGCAAGCCATGAGGAACAAGCGAGCAAGCAGCTCTCCTCCATGGCCTCTGCCTCCAGGTTCCTGCTCTGATTGAGTTTTGTCCTGACTTCTGTTAGTGGTGAACAGCAATATGGAAGTGTAAACTGAATAAACCCTTTCCTCCCCCCCCAAAAAAGACAAGAAGTAATGTTAATGAACTGCTGCTATAGATGAAGATGCTATAGACATCTACTTTCCAAAAACCACATAGCATGTAGTTGGTAGGGCCAAAATTTGTACAGGTGAATGAAAGATCAGAATCATGCTTCACAAAAAAGAAAGAGAAAAAGAAAGAAAAGAAAGAAGAAAGAGAAGAGGAAGGAAGGAAAGAAGAAAGAGAAACTGAAAAAGTAATTGAAAAAAGAAAAGAAATCACTCCCTAGAACAAGACTGAAATCTCTACTTCAAGTTTTCAGGCTCCACAGAGTTGAACCTAACCCTAAGAAAATTTCCCCCAGTTTTTCCTTCATAAAAATTCTCCTGGGAGGCAATCTAGGTGGGGTTCCTGTTTTTATAAAACCACTGCTAAACAAGACCGCAGCCTGAAGGGAAAGAGACTTCTCCATGATCTGTTCACACATACCCCTGGGGAATATTCTCGAGCTATTTTAGGACCCAAATCAATTCTAATCCCCAAATTCAGAGAGACCAGAGGCCTCGGGGTAGAGGAGTTAGGATGGGTCAAGCGTGCCTCCTCGGATTAAATCACTGCTTGGGTTCCCCTGGACTTCTCTGGGAGGCTGTGATTGCCAAGCTTAGGGGAGAATGCGATGAAGGGTTGTCAGAAGGCCTGGAGCCCTAGGACAGACACGGCCTGCTCACCACAGCCTTGCTCCCTTCCTCATCATCTCCTTTCAACTTTATGCTCAGGAATGAACTTGCTCTCCACAGTTTGTAGCTTTCCAATGATGTCTCCTCTCGGCGAACCTGTTTTTCCAGTCCTGAGAATTAAACAAGATTCCCAGAGAATAACAAATACAGCTAGAATCAGTCCTTTTCTGAAGACTGAGAGCAGGGGCTTCTGGAGGAAGTCAACAAAAGGCTCTCAAAAAACCCGAGATTTGAGTTAGCTCTTGACTCACAGTTTGGCCCATAATGGGGATCTCTCATCATCAAAGCCCCAGTGACCACAGTTTCAAAAAACAGAGAGAAACAGCTTATTCTAGAAAAGATATAAAGAGCAAACTTCACACGAAGCACAGAAATCTTCTCAATGCATCCTTGGCCCTAGGACATCTGCAAGGGTTTTACAAGGAAGTGGAGAAAAGAGAACACAAGAGGCCCAGGGCAACAGATGCCCATCCTACAGGACCCTCTGAAGGAGGCAGCATTGTATCTGTGACCCCAGTAGCTCCAGAGGATGGGAACTACTTCCCCAGAGAGCAAGATAGCCAAGATCCCTCCTCCCTGGCCCACTGTGGTCTGCACTGAGACCTGAGCTATCATCAACTGTGTTTAGAAAGTCCAAGTGGAGTGGTGTCAGCACTGGTGGCGAATTTCCCGAGTGAGGTCAAGATTTCACTGCACAATTTACTGACTGCTGTGAAGATTGTGGGCGGCATCGCTGTCTGTGAGAGACCATCACTCCCTTCTCTGCTCATCTCTGTCTTCTGGGGTCCAAGAAGGACCCTTGCTCATTCTAGGACGTCATCAAGGTAGGAAGCGAGCTGGAAAACAGCAGATCAGGCCCAGCTCCTACTTCTGATGGTCCCATGTAAAACTGGACCCTGGCTGTGACATTTTCAACTGCTTCTATGCATCGGGGAGGCAGGATTCAGGATTTCATGAGGGATGGATCAGAATCTTTTCTCTAGAAAATTGGTTTTTGAAAGTGCCTGGTGGTTATGACTAAGAGGTTTTGTGCGCTGGGGTTTCAGTTAATGTTTGTGTTTTTTTTCTTATTATGACTTGAGGGAAAAATCCAAATCTAAAATTAGCCCTTGTTTTCTCAGCTTAGATCTTTGTAAATATACCAGCAGTGCTGTTTGTGTGTGTGTGAGATTGTGTGTATGTGTGTGCCTGTGTGAATGTGTGTATGTGAGAGTGTATATGTGTGTCTTGTGTGACTGTTAGTGTGCATGCTACAGAAAACAGTATGACAATTTTTTGACATTTTCATTGCTGTTTCTTGACATACTTAGTGAGGTTTTAAAGGTTTATTCAGAAGTGGGGGAAGAAAATAACAAGGAAAAAATGGCTGTTTTGGAAATCAACATATGTTTCTAATTTCAAATCCAAGAGTAGAAGTCAGGACTAGATGCAAGCTGTGCAGCCCTTGGAGACTGTAGGGCTGGGGATGCAGGGTCTCTTCTTAAATTACTCAGAATTTCAGCATTAATGAAAAATGATTAGTCAGAATAAAAAGAAAATATTAACAATTGTTAAGGACCACGTCAGGTGTTCAGAAAGAAACTGAACGAATCTGAGAAGGATTGGTGGGTGAGACGGTTTTGATCTGGGTCTTGAAGAGGGCGAGGAGGACATTCTGGGCAGAGGAAGGGTCAGTACCAGAAGTGTAGTTATGGAGGGGAGCCAGTCATCAGGGCACAGAGGCTGGCTTCCGTGGATGGAGCCACATGTGCACCCTGGAAGTGGAGGCAGAAAGCAGATCCTAGGAGACCAGCAGGTCAGGCGTAATCAACTGTTGCTGTTGAAGTCCAACACATTTATACAGTGTAAATAAATCGCAAAGGTGGGTGACGTGGCACATGTCAGGGCAGTAGAAAAGGCCAAGTCTTTCATGCACACTACAAGAAAGCCAAGGCGACAGCCAGTAGCAGAAGATCTACCTGCTCGGCATGACGGGCGGCTTTTTACAGAGCCATCTATTTGGGTTGGGGTTCACACCATAAAATTTCTGCAAATGAAGACAGTCCTGCCTGGCTGATAGTTCACAATGAGGGCTTGGTTTATATGGCAGTGACTGGACGGTACCAGATGATGGGTGATTTTAGTTGGTCAACAATGGTTTTCTTTTATGGTGTCATGTAAGCATGTGGGTTCTGATAGGGATCAGTTCCCTATATTCCAAGAAGGGCAAGGAAGTTAGACTAGGTAAGTTAAAAATAGCTGCCTAGACCCAAGGTGACCGCATAGATGCATGAAGACCCTTAAAGGCAGCCTGCACTGGGTAAGTCATCTACTGCTGGATGCTAAATGTCCTGGCAAACATGAATTAAAAGAAAGACTCAGGATGGGAAATCAAAGTAGTTAAAGGTGCCTGGAGCCACGGCAGCCTAACAGTTCCTATTTGAGCAAAGGTTCTCCAGTTCTTGGGTCAAGTCTAGGTAACAGACATTATAGGCACTAAGGCTCAAGGATACAGGGCTGGCCAGGAGCTAAGGTTCAGAGGCACTTCCTCTGTGAGTAACATATATTTAGTTAGAAAAGGGATTTATCACTTCGTGTTAATGACAAACAAGGAAATCAATGAGGTAGCTCCAGACACGGCAAGATTCGGGTATCCCGAGTGTGTGGTTTGTCTGTCTCCACCTCCTAGTCCTGCTGTCCTGAGTTCAGGTCTGTTCTTAGGCTGCTTCTTCTAACGGTGACAGTGCAAGGACCAGCTCCAGACCGGTGACAGTGCAAGGACCAGCTCCAGACCTACACTTCTCTGTAGTGTTAGGAGCAGCGAGGCTTCGTCCCCGGCACCTGGCCACCCTCACGGCTAGCTTATGCCCCAAAATAATTACATGGAAACTGTATTCTTTTAAACACTGCCTGGCCCATTAGTTCCAAGCCTCTTATTGGCTAGCTCTTACATATTGTTCTAACCCATTTCTAATATCCCTGTAACACCACGAGGTGTCTTACCAGGGAATATCTTAACCTGTGTCTGTGTCCGGTAGGAGAATCATGGCGACTCACTGACCCAGCTTCTTTCTCCCAGCATCCTGTTCTGTTTTCTCCGCCTACCTAAGGGTTGGCCTATCAAATGGGCCTAGGCAGTTTCTTTATTAATAAGAAATCACTCCCACATCACTTCTCTGTTCACCTACGCCAGCGAAGCAACAGTGTTGTGAATTCTGGAGTCATTTCTCCATTTCCACAGCCAGACTCCCAGCGTTGTACAGTTCTCAATCCAGGTTGGGTTGCACATGTTCCTGAACCAAGCACGGTGGCCAGGGAATGTCATGTTCTTATTGGCTATTTCTGGATCACAATTGGAGAAACTTCCAGATTGCACGTTTGATCTGGTCACTATGTGGCCGTGGGTGTCATCTGCAGCTCTGTCACCCACAATTTCCATGCTGCACCATGCTCCAGACCAGACAAAGGAACTGGGCTCCATCTCACACTCAGGCCTCTGCAGACTGCTCCTTCCTCTGGAATGTAGTCCCGCCCCACCCGCCATCCCAGGATCCACCCAGAAAATTAAATGTCGACGTTGACATCTTCACGCATGCCTGCTGGCAGGACAGCAGACAGCAGACGTTCTTCTCTGTCAGGTCCTATGCATAGCAATTTAGCTTTCTACACAGACACAGACAGGAGAGACACACATAGTCACATACTCACAAACATACACATTCACACACTCAACACACACATTCACACGCATGCACGCATGCATACATACATACACAAATGCACATACACACACTCAACAGATATATATATCAAATGAGACACACTCACAAACACATGTACACACGTGCACACATGTACATACATATACACACATGTACACACTTGTCACACACAAAGGCACAGAGAGACACATAGGAACAGACACATAGTCATATACACATGCATACACATATACATACATGTACTCGTGCATGCATACATACATATATACATACACATACACACATACACACATACACACACTCAACAGATACATACTCACACAGAGATACACACTCACAAACACATGCACACATACATGTACATATACATACACACACGCACACACATAGACACGTGAACACACCATGGCTTCTCATGGGTTTGTTTGGGAGCATCATCTATCACAGAGCACCTTGATAGTTTCGGTACTGGAAGAAACTGTTTGCTGGTTGCTGTCTGTGCTGTCAGGGCACAGAGGCTGGCTTCCGTGGATGGAGCCATATGTGCGCCCTGGAAGTGGAGGCAAGGGAGATCAATTCTCTGCTAGCAATGCGTTACAGACCCTACAGGCCACACATGCCTGTGTGGATTAACATTAAATCTAAGCAAAGTCACTCCACAAGCTCTGTGACCTGATTTTCTGCCCAGCTTTCCCAGAGAACATGCCAAGTCTTCCTCACAAACCCTGAGTGTCTTTTTAGAAGATAATAAAATGCAAAATCTCCTAGAAGTCTTTGAGACTGCGGATTCACGCTCCTCCTTTTTCACTAAGGTTCAGTGAGGATTAACCTTTTGAAGCCCCAGTTAGCTGAGTGGGAGGTGCCTGGGCCACCTGACCAGGGCTTTCCCGTCAGACAGCAAGTTTCAGGAGGCATATGGTTTGAATGAGAAAAGGCTTCCATAAACATGGGCTTTTGAACACTTGGTCCCTGGTTAGTGGTGCATTGTGAGGAGGCTGTAAAGGTGCTGGAGGGAGTACATCCCTGGGCTTTGAGAATAAAGTGTCACCGTCTACTCCGTGGCTCTCTCTGCTCCATGGTTAAAGGGCGCGCTAGACTCCTGCTCGCACTGCCATGCCGACCTCCAGCTGCCATGCTTCCTAGGTCTGTTACCTGGCTCTGCACTGGGATGGGTCACGTGACAACCAGTCTGTTTGCTAAGCCTGCCCACGAGCACCAGGGTCCTGTTTAGAAAACAAACTGCTCTTAATTCCACAACCAGGCTTTTTTTTTTTATTTATTTTCCTGTTTAGTTTGCTCAGACTCTGGCTTGTAAATCACTTCCTTCCCTGACAGGCTGTTTGGATAGAACAGGCCGGAGTATTGTTCCCTCTGGAACCATAAGCCCAAATAAGCTTTCCATTAGTTACCTCAGTCCCGGTGTTTTCTCACAGCAGAGGTAGGGTAGCTGATACCGGACTTCATTAAAAGATGGGGGTCTCTTCCAAGGCCAAGGTCCACCAACAAGCGAGTCAAGGCCACCTTTTGGATAACCCAGTTTATTCCAAGTGAATGGCCCCAAGAAAAGTCCTTGGGAAAGGTAACTTTCTGCCCTTTATTTTCACAGTGTGATAGATTTAGGGCAAGGGTAGTCAGATACTCCATAATGGCGCCTCCCAAGAGGCTGCTGACAAACTCTGGTTTCCACTCTTCAGCAGGCAGGGTGCAAACCTTTTGTACCCTCCGAGAACCGAGAACGTGAACTTGCCAAACTTCCAGAATGCATCAAAGCCTGTCCCACCAGTTTGTCAGAGAATGAGGTGATTTATAAGTCAGAGTCTGGGGGAACTGAGGAGAAAAATCAATAATGAATACAAGCTTCTGAGGAGGAAAGCTAAGAATAGTGGCTTTCCTGGCCAGCCCGCGGTGCTCCCAGGCAGGCTTGGCATCAGACTGGTGCATCGCCCTGCTGTTCCAGACTGGCCACCAACGCTAGGAGCCAATCAAGGCTTCCCCTCCCTGGGGACCCAGGTTGTTCTAACCACTCTATTCTTCACAGGGGAGTGTTTCCAGAGGCTGTAACACGAGGCCCACTCTTCTCAGAATGCTTTTCCGTGACTGCCCACCGGGGTCTGAACATGTTTACCACTCTACCCAGATGCCTCTAGTGCCCAACATTTCTGCTTTCTGATTTCTGTTTGCAACTTCATCTTCCTGGGTGGTCTGGGGTTTCTTTGTCCTCTATCCTAAGGCTTTGCAGTGAGATTTACCATTCCAAAGTACCTGTCTGTAGCAGTAATGCTGGCTTGTTGGCAAATAGGACACAAATCGAGTCAATGAATTTTGGATACTTCCTTAACAACCGGAGAAGTAACTAAACAGCCTTGGTATTGTGAATTCTGGGTGATTTACACATTGTATCTCAGTTTATACTCACTGGAGAACTCTGGGGGAAATACGGTCACTCCTGTTACCTAGGTGTGATGTTCTGACAGCTCAGGGGGTTATGACTCAGATTACAGTGGATGGAAAGAAGCCAAAAGTCGTCCTCTGACCCCTGCAAGCGCATGTGGAATGAGCACTCCCTCATACACGTGCACATTTAAAATGTGCTTAAAAATACCTTAGACGAAATTATTTGAAGCAAATGAGTATCTTGTGAAGGAATTGGGTGCATAAGACATTACCCATGTTCAGAAGGGAACCTCACGGTCTGTGGTCAATTCTATATTTTGTCTTGTTTGTTGACTTTGCAGCTCTGAGAATCAAACCTGGCCATCCTTCAAGATAAACAGTGTGCTACCAATGAACTACACCCTAGCTCAAGCTCCTCATCCAGTAATAGAAGGCATTAGGTTAAATCAGAAGAACTACCAAGTGGAACTCAGGAAAGTGACCTCCTCAGGCACCTGTACACATGTGTGCGTGTGTGTGCACGCACACAAACACACAGAGTCAGGACTAAAATCCCTTTGAAAATCATTTCAGTTAAGGTTGTGGGGAAGTGGCATACAGGAAAGAAATCAGACACATAGGTATGAATTATATATACATGTATATAGTTAAGCTTCCATTGCTGGAGCAGGAAATATACAGGTGGGGGTGGAGGAAATGGAACCAGAGTGCTAAGTCTGGGACACACGTGGAGTGGTACTGAAGGAGTGAACAACACAGTAACACATGTGAGGAGGGTGTCAGCTCCCTGGGAACCAGAGTTACAGATGGCTGTGAGCTGCCACATGGGTGATGGACATCAAACCCAGATCCTCTGTAAGCACAGGAAATGTTCTTAACTAGAGTCACCTCTCCAGCCCTGAGAAGTTCTTTTTTTTTTTTTTTTAAAGCAGGGCCATGTAAGGCAATTTTCATGGGAGAACATATGTACTTTTGGAGCGTCTCTCCCTCTAATCCAGGACTCTCCTTTCCCCCTCCTCCTCCCGCTAGTCCTGGTCCCCAGTTTCACTTCTACCTCATCATCAGTGTGTGTGTGTGTGTGTGTGTGTGAATTGATGTGTCTATAAGGATTATCAGTGTGTGTGTGTGTGTGTGAAATGACGTGTTTTTAAAGACCGTCAGTATGTGTGTCAACTCGTGTGTCTATAAAGATCACCAGTGTGTGTGTAAACTGATGTGTCTATAAAAAGTCCAGGGTCCACAGATCAAAGGAAAATGCAATATTTGTCTTTCTGAGACTGAATGAGTCTCTTAACATGTTTTTCTCCATGTAAAAATGTCTAAGTTAACAAGTCACAGAGACACTAGCCCACTACTCCATCCATGTCAGCAACACCATTTGCCAGAGCTAAGTTGTTGAGCCAACCTACCAACCTAGATGCCCAACTAATAGGTAGAGAAAATGTGGTTTATATATACAACAGAATCTTTTTGTTTTCAGCTATAAAGAAGGAAGTCTATCATTTGTAGGACAGTGGGAATTAGTTTATAACTGTTCTCTTGGTGACACTTGCAGCCAGGTTCCTAGTGTGGACAGAGGAGGGGCTGGCAGGACAGGAAGTCATGGACAGTCATGGAAGAATGGTGGCTGAGCAGCATGGAGAACTCACTGACAGTTCATAGTCACGTGACTAAAATGAAGCCAAACCCTGGCTGTCTGTGGCAATGCAAAACTGCATGACTGCCGAGAGTGTACAGTGCAGCTTTAGACAGTCTCCATTGTCAGACTTCCTTCTAAACATCTCTGCTTTTCTTCATAGCTTAGTGTCCTCTCATCCTTGGTCAGAGAAACTTCTTGCCGCAGTCAGAGGTTTATGTGGAGACTCATAACTGATCAAACTGGTGAGAATACATGATGATTGCTTGCTTAGTCCTAAATGGATCATCTATACCAATTACTCCCTGCCCCAGTACACAGGAAAAGGAAATATCCTGGAAGAAAGGCTGGAAAGAATGTCAGCGAAGTTTGAGAAGTGCTGTGGATCTGTCTTCTGAACATGGCATAGCCGTGGACGTGACATAGCCGTGGACATGGCCTAGCTGTGGACATGACATAGCCGTGAGCATAGCATAGCTGTGGACATGACATAGCCGTGGACGTGACATAGCCGTGGACGTGACATAGCTGTGGACGTGACATAGCCGTGGACATGACATAGCCGTGGACGTGACATAGCCGTGGACATGGTCTAGCTGTGGCACTGAACTCACAGCTACTGGAGTTACCTGTACAGGAACCGTGTGAGACCAAACCCATCAGCACTTCTACATGGATCAAAGTGCTTATGCGGCTCCATTCCCAGATAAGAAGCCGTTCACAGCTGATGTCTCTGTGGGATGAGTGTGGCCTGAGATGCTGCCCATGCTATGGCGGATGGTTCCACACCCATGAGCATACGGACGCTAATTAACTTCAGTGGGCTATCAAATGGGGAGGGAAAAAGAAATGGATGTGTTAGGTGAGTGGGAGAAGAGAGTGGGGTGCAGACATGATCAAGATACACTGTCTACACATATGGAACTATCAAAGAAAAAAATTTAAAGTCATGCTTCTTCCACAAATGAGCATGAACAAGAGGCTGAACCCATTGCCGTGGGATTCCTTGCAGGGCTTCAGCTGCTTGCTATGATGTTTCCATGCAGGGTTTTCTGTCCGGTCTCTTAGACCTGCTTCCTGTACCCCCACCATGTTGGTCTCCATTTCACAACCATCTTGAGACATCTGTGCTCACTGGCATGATTTTCTCATTTCTTTTCCAGTTCTCACGCAACTTCACGGCCTGGCCCAGCTCCTCTTCTCTGTGCACTCCCATTTCTCTCAACTCTCTCCCTTCCTTTCCTGTCAGCCCTGGCTGTCTCATCCACTCCTGGGGTGTGCTTTGCATATGTCTGAGGCAGGCTTCCAGGTCTGATCCTCCACCTCACAGCTCTCTCCCAAGGCCTAGCCTGGGTTGCCCATTCTCTTCTAGACCCAGCCACAAGTTTAAGTATTCTAAATAATTAATTAAATCTGACCCCAGTATCTCGATGTAAGCTGTAGGTATACACTGTAATAGACTGTCCTACTTAGAAGACCGATAAGCTGTTCAACCTTTTTTCTATCCTTATCCTAAAAATCATCTCAATCAGTCATCACCCAACATCCATCCATCCACCTTTTGTATCTCCAAATTTCTAAATTACCATCAAGAGATATGTAATTGGAAAAATATCTTAATTAAAATATAGTTCTTAATGTCAATTTGAACCTAGTATTCTATCTGCTCTACCTCTTTAGAAAACTTACCACAGTTTCTATGCACAGCCTGACAGTTTTTGGCTTCCCAGAGACTGGGGTGGGGGAGACATGAATATTTAATCTGCTTCCCAATGAATTATCCAAAAAAAAAGCAGAAATGGAAACTCCACCCACTCACTAGCCCTAGTTGTACAACCGAACATTCTCAAATTTTATGGTTGGGGTCACAAGGGAAAACTCAAAATGAATGGGCAGGTCTTTAATCCCTGTGTGTCCCTCTTTAGCAGACAGGAGACAGACAGGAGAGTGGGCCCTTACCTCCCCACTCCCGCCCCCATAGCTGACCTGCTTTGTTTAGATGCCAAACAAACAGAGCAGGGAGATGTGTTCTTGGAAAATGCTGGGTAGCCGGGGCATACCAAAGGGAATTTGGGGTGGTTTATGTGGTTTGTAAGTTCCTGGAGCAAAACTCCCTTCCTGTTGCTCTTGGCAGCTACGGTTCAGACATTTGAGAAAGATGTGATCAGTAGGGCTGCTCTCGCCACCTGGCTTGCTTTCCACTAACGGGAAGAGCCCATTCCTCTAAAGAACCCCTTTTGATTTCTGATTTTTATTTTTATTTTGAAGCTTGCTGCTAACACAACAATTGGACCCTGGAAAGTACCAGCTCACTTTCCCCTGAGTTTAGACACAAATAGAGCAAAGGCCTCCTTCTGTGAGGAGTTCCCATGAGCTCCCCACCCCTCCTTACCCCTCTAGCCCTGGAAGGGATGGAATCAGTTTGGTAATGTAATTAGCTTCTACCCAAGGCTGACGCTACTGAAAATTTCAAAGTAGTGGCTGGGGGTCACAGATTTAAAATAGTCATGCCCAGTGTTCCCACCATGTTCCCACCATGTTCCCACCATGTTCTCCTAACAACTTCCTTCCCTTCTCTCTCAACTGGCCCTGAGATGCTATGTACGAGCACATGTGTGTGAGCGTTTTCAGGTGTGTGTGTAGGTACCCATCCATATGTTTGGGCATGCTCGGCACCTTCCTCTTCCTTTTCCACTTTATTCACTGAAGCAGAATCTCTCAATGAAACCCAGAATGCACCTCTAAGGTTAGTCTCCACTAAGCAAGTTAGCCAGCTTGCTCCGTGGATTTCCCTGTATCTGTCTTCCTAGGTTGGAATTACAGGTAGTATTTTACTGGGAATTTCTAGTCCCATTTCTCGTGCAGCAAATGTTTCAACTGCTGAGCCATCTCCCTAGCCTGGCTCTGTTTTCTTTATCCCCAAACTATACACATTTGCTGGTTTCTTCCACTCCTTTTTTATCTGTGATCCACATCTTCTCTCTCCTCTCACTGTAATTTTATCAGGATTTGAGTAAATGAGGAGATAATCATCAGTCAATAATTTATAACTAGAATTTTAGTTTTGTGTGTGTTTGCTCTGGAACTCTGGGCAGATCTGGGTTGACTCGTATCTCTCCTGACCACCATGTAGCATGCCAGGCATTTTTGGTATTTCTTAACTTAAAAACAAGAAGATGAAATGAATTTCTTTAAGAGTCCTTTTTGGCTGTCTAGTGTGTAGAACAGAATAAAAACTACACCTGAAGTTTAACTAGATGATGACTACAGTATAGATACGATGTTAAGAAATGACGCTGTTATGCTTTGGAGGGTGGCAGAAAAGCCAAAACTCTTTTTTTCTGAATTGCATTTTAAGAGATTTGAAGTTTTTGTATTCAGATCCCCAAAGTAAGTATTCTATTAGCCAAGGGTTGGGAGTGTTTGTGCAGCAAGCTGGGGTGCCACCTTCCCACACCCCAAGCATGAATGCATCATCTCTGAGTGGATCTCAGAGGGCAAGGAGTGCCCACCAGACTGAACAGCTGGGTAGTGGTTGAAGGAGAGAGGTAGGTCGTTCAGCCGTCTAACTCCACCCCCACACTGCCGTGACATGGCTGATTTAAGCCATCCCCTCTCATAGAATGGGAGTTTTCAGCTATTAGAGGTGGCCTGGAACTCTTTGTCCCTGTTCCACTCAAAGGCAAGCACACCTTCCACCAGAATGAAAGATCAAGCAAGGCTTCTTCCAGAACTCCAAACCAGCTGGTTGCAAGAATTTTAAACGTGTCTGTAAAAAAAAAGCATCTGTTCTTCCCATGTGACTTCCGTCTTCCTTTATCATGCCAGGAAGTGGGGAGTCTGTAGTGTGAAGTCCAACGAGGAGTTCCATTCTAGCGTATGCTATTTCCCCAGTTTTGCTGGGCCCTTGCATGTTCCATCGCTGGTTTTGACAGGCTGCCCGCCTGAAACACTCAGTATTGACTGCATCCATCCTTACAGGGTAGAAGAACATGGCACTTGTACAAGAACTTGGCTTATATATTTTGAGAAGCTTTTCTGAACTGGTATTTTGAAACTCTTAATGCCCCAATTAAAGGGTTTACAGTTTTCTGAGCTTCACAGCTCAGCCTGGTGCAATCAGGATTGGGAGGATTCCAGGGGAAGAGGTCAAGACAAGGGCAGATTCATACATAATGCATGCAGGTTTAATAAGCATCCTTTCATGCTGCAGCTCCTCGCCATGGCTTCCCATAAAACTTCACAAGCCATGGGGATGATCACTATTATATTTTAAAGAGCAACAGAAGGCAAAGTCCTAACACTCCAAGTCTAGGTTGTTCTAGCAATTAAATGGCTTTATACAAACGCCTCACAAAAGAAATACACCCGTGGCAGGGATCTCCATCAGCTCAAATGAGGCTAAGAATCCCAACATGCATTTCCCATTTACAAAGTGAAGACAGTTTCATGCCCAGTGGAAGGGGGTTAGACAATGGCCACCAAACCTGGAGGCAAAAGAGATAAGAAGACACCAATGAAACCGCAAAGAATCTAAGATGCAGCTTCAGCTTGAGGGGGTGGCTTTTTTGCAATGAAATCCTGAAGTAGGAAAAGCAAAAGTTCAACATTACCCTCCACTACCCAGAGAGTTTGAGGCCAACCTTAGCTTCATGAATCTTTGTCTGAGAAAAGGTTTAAAATTTTAATAAAGCAATTTTCCATCAATTTTATTCAACTTCTGTTTTACAAAATGAGTTTGTATCAAGTTTGAATGAAACACTTCCCCATCCACTGTTTCTCACTCAGAAAGACTTAGGGGGCTCTTCCTCTGTGCCACACAGAGCTGTGTTTGGACTTGACACAAGCTAAGAAGCTAGAGCTACCACTGTAGTAACTGAGATTTGGAGTCTCCTCTTGGGAGACGCAGCTGTGCTGGAACTGGGTCACCACCAGGGGCAGAGAACTTAGAAGGAGCTGCTCCTTTCTTAGTCAACTCTGAAGATTAGGAAATACTCCCCTTATAGGAAACTGAGTGCTAGTTGTGAAACTAACTTAGATTTTTACTTTTGTTCATTTCATTTTGCTATCTTATTTTATTTATTTTTGTGCAGGTGAATCAAGAGTAGGGTCTCACACATGCCGGGCACCACTGTGCTTCCAGCCCAAGAGTTGGTCTTTATCATCCCTCTGCATCGGAAGGACTGCTTCCATCTTTGCCCTGCCTCAGAGCAACTCAAAAGCACACACTAGGCATGTAACTGGAGATGTGTGTGTGTGTGTGTGTGTGTATTTGTGTGTTTCCCAAGGCCCAGTCTTATGTCTTGCTGTTCTTCTGATTTCTGGGCCTTACTCACACCATTTGAAGTAGAGAATTTAGGCCAGCAGTCCTGCTTACGGCATGACTAAGACTCTCAGCTACCTTGTATTTCTGGGTGGGTTAGGTTTCATTATAGCATTCCCAAACATATTGCGTTGTAGGTGATCCCTCCATCTTCTTGCCAACTTCACCCGCCAGCATCAGACTTTCACCTCCCCTCCCTGCCGTGTGTCCTGTTGTCTTCTTTTTCAATATCTCTTAATTTCCCCAATACCCACATACACACCCATGTGTGCAGGAAAATTGATATTTCTCTTTCTGAATCTGGGTCACTTTGTTTAAAGTAATCATTTCCAGATCAATCCCTTTCCCAAAGTTGTTGTTTCACTTTTTACAGCCAAATAAAATACCGTTGTTGTATGCAGCAAGCTTTCATTATCCACTTGTCTGTCAACGGGCATCAAGGTTGGATCTATTGCATTGCTATTGTGAACAGAGCAATAAACGTGGATGTCTGAGGACTGATGTGAGAGACGGCAGAGTTCTTTGATCATCGGACACCGGGGTGGCACAGCCGAGTGTGGTCGGACCAGGGTGGCACAGCCGACAAAGGGGTGGTATAGTCGGGTCATGCGATAGTTCAGTTTTTGAGACACCTTCGTACTGGTTTCCATAGTGGCTCTACCGATTCACACTTCCACCAAGAGCAGAAAGTGTTCTTCTTTCTGCACAGCCCTTCAACGCTGCTGCACACTTCCCTGATGCCAGCCTTTCTGAGCAGGACAAGGCCGAGCGTCAACGCAGCTCTCGCTTGCATTTCCCTCATAGCTCAGGCTGTTGAACCCTTTTAAAAATAGTTATTGGCCATTTGTCTTTCTTTTTTGGTTTTTTGAGACAGGGTTTCTCTGTAGTTTTCAGCCTTTCCTGGAACTAGCTCTTGTAGACCAGGCTGGCCTCAAACTCACAGAGATCTGCCTGCCTCTGCTTCCCAAGTGCTGGGATTAAAGGCGTGCATCATCACCACCCTGCCTTTGTCTTTCTTTTTAGAAAACTAACTGCCTGTTCATTTCATTAGCCCATTTCTTGACTGGCAGTTTAAAACTTTTCATGTCTAATTTTTGAAGTCCTTCATCTATTCTAGATATTAACAACCTGACTGAGACAGAGCTGGCAAAGATTCTCTACCCTTCTGCAGGCTGCCTGTTCCTATCTTGATGTGGGAGTGTCATATATCAATCTGTTGATTTCATTGGTTAAGTAATAAACACACTGCTTGGCCTCATAGGTTAAAGCATTGGTGGGAGGAGTAAACAGAATAGAATTCTGGGCAGAAGAGGAAGTGAGGTCAGACTTGACCTCAGAGATTTGCCTGTCTCTGTCTCCTGAGCACTGAGGTTAAAGGTGCACACCACTCAGATCTTTCTGTATGTGCTCTAGACACAATTNGTTCATGGGCCAAGCAGTTCTTAAATGAATACAGTTTGTGTGTTGTTATTTTGGGCATGAGCTAGCCAAGCGGCAGGGGTGTTGGGGACGCAGCCCCGCCGCTCCATATTTCAACACTATCTGTTAAATTTTGGGACATGCAGAAACGACAGATGCAACACCTTCCCTCCCAAGGGGACACTAGATTTGTGGGGAAAGGAACTTGGTAATAAAATTCTCTCTGTTTTGTTTCTGGTCACTCTCCACCATTCCACAGCACCCCTCACAGGTTCCTAGGAAGATAAGAGGATTGGTCAGAGGCCCCACTCTTGTTCTCTGAGATGACTTCTCAGGAGAAACAGCCGGCTTGTGAGCCTCAGTTGAGCCTCTGCCTTTGGAGGGACACAGACAGAAAAGCACTATGAAGTGAGCCAGCAGTGATCAACAAGCCAGGGGTCTGAACTCAGGTCCTCGTGTTTGTACAAGTGCTCTTTGCCCAGCAGACTGAGCCAGGTCCTGTGAGGATGGGGCAGAAAGTGAGAGAGGAAGAGGGGATATGGCAAGAGAGGAGACCATGAGCCGAGAAAAGAACCAAGAAGCCAAGAGAGATGAGCCCAGCCGAAATGGATGGATTATATAGAGATCAGAAGCTGAGGGAAGAAAAACAAAAGTCAGGAGCTGCAGAGGTTGAGAATGGGGGCTGGCAAAAGTGCTGAGAGGATCCAGGAGTCTGGAATAGGTACTGGGGGAGCCTGGCCACCAGTATTGGCTTTGATACGTGAAATAGAGCCATATATGCTTTATAAAATTCATAGTATGAAGTTGAGTCCTTGTTTTTTTTTTTTTTTCCTTTTGGTTGTTTTGTTCATTTTCTTGTTTTTTGATTGTTTGGTTTGTTTGTTTGTTTGTTTTTGTTTTAATGTGTAGTCCTGGCTGTCCTGGAACTTGCTGTGTAAACCAGTCTGGCCTTGACCTCAGAGATTTGCCTGTCTCTGTCTCCTGAGCACTGAGGTTAAAGGTGCACACCACTCAGATCTTTCTGTATGTGCTCTAGACACAATTCCTAAATATTTTAGCTCTCCATCAATTTCCTGCTGGTGGTAGAAGGCTAAAGTTTCAATAGCAAGAATAAACAAAGCTGTAAAAGTTTACAAGCACATATTGTCCTAACATTCTAAAGACGGTGAAAGATCTCAAAAGATAGAAACTAGAGAACCTGCTACAAATTCCTGGCAAATTCTACAGTAAATTTTAAAAGAGAGCCCCAGACAGGCTGTGAACACAAATGGGGCATATCAGACCAGGGCTCATACGCAAATCTTTTTACAACAAAAAAAGAAAGGTCATGGATGTAGCTCAGCTGGGTGGGTATTGCCTGATATCCACGCAGCCCTGGGTTGCACTCCCCAGTACCCCACAAACCCCAGCACTAAAGAGGTGAATGCAGGCAGACCAGAAGTTCAAGCTCATCCCAGACTATATAGGGAGTTTGACTCCAACTTAGAACACATGGGATACTATCTCAAAGGAGTAGTGGAGAGAGAGAGAGAGAGAGAGAGAGAGAGAGAGAGAGAGAGAGAGAGAGAGAGAGAGAAATGAAATGCTTGGGCTTTAGCAAACTCTGTTAAAGGCAAATAGAGGCCCTTTGCTTCAGGTGGGGTTTTCTTTCATAGACTCTCTATCACATATTTGTGTAATGATGAAGGAGCCTCCCTCCATTTTAGGCTTAAAAATCCATCTTATAGCAAAAGAAAACTAGGTTTATTCCTGTTTATGCTTAATCATCTGTTTCTCAAAAATCGGGCTATGCCCCACCTGTAACCTTAACTACAAATGACTCTGTACTCTCTGTTACAGGGAACAACAATCATGTCTTTGTTTGAGAAAGATGTAATGACCATCTTGCAACCCCACCTTTGTTTCAAAAGGTGATTATGACTAGCTCGTTATGACCACTCTTGCAACTGTGTTAGGTTTCAGTAGGTTGTCATGACTAACTTGTTATGCATATTCTCTGCTCCCGCAACCCCACCTACTTTGCTCGTCAAATTCCCCATTTGGAAATCCCTATCTCATAACTATAAAAACCTTGTCTTCCTCACATCCCATGCTGATCTCTTGAGCCCATCTTTTAGGAGGGGCACAGCCCGTGTTCATGAGTAAAAACAGTTGCTTTAATTAATTTGGTCAAGAAGATTTGGGTCTGTGATCTTCCTCCTCTCATCATTGGGATTAATAATAGTAACTTGTGTTTTATCTGTCTGTCTACAAATACACCTACATATGGAATCTGTAAAGTATGCAGATAGCCTCTGTCTAAAGCAATATTAAAAATAAATAACATTAATGTAGAATTGAAAGCAGACATCAGTTGCTGGGTATGCAGTTTGCCACACCACCAGGTGTGACACTGTCCTCGACACTGGCCCACAGAAGGCTGTGAGGATCAGCCATGACTCCTCCTATTGCAGCCTTTGCTATGACCAGCCAAGACTGGTCTCATGCTTGCTTGTTATAGAATGCTTGTTCACTTGGTGCCATTCCTGGGTCATTCTCACAGACTGTGGCTATGCTGCACGGAAGGCAGTGGTTGTTCAATCACCTGGTGTGAGAGTCTTGCTCAATTTCAGGAAGGAACCTGGGCTATTTGTTCTTTTGCACTAAGGTGCTTCCTTGGTTTGACCCTGAGACGGAGAATCTCATCTCCTCTCCAAACCAAACTTCAGCAGAAACCTGCCTGGATTCTGTGGTGAACAGATTTTCATGGCAAGTTGGGAACTTTATAACAACGTGACATGCAAGGAAAATCTGATTCCACACACACAGCCCACAGACGGCCCAGCAAATTATTCAAATGAATACTAACCGAGTCTATGATCAGCTAATAAGAAGCCTGGTCTGAGCGCTTGCAAGCATGTTTCCCATTAGCATACAGTTTCCAGCTTTCTGCAGTGGAAGGTAACTGTCTGCTGAGTGCCAGGGTGTGGGGAGAGTAAACAGCGCTGCTATGTGGCTGTGGAAACCGGCCAGGCAAATCTGAATACACCCAGATTTCACTTCCCCAGCCAGAAGAAGGATCTCTTGCTTCAATCTGTGACCTTGGTTCCAGAGGAGGGGTGAGGAAAGATAGATAGCCACCAAGAAAATTGTCTTGTGTGTGTACAGACACACATTCTTATGTTAATATTAATACACCAGTACATAACATTTATATATGTTGTGTGTGAATTATATACATAACTCTATTCTTTTGTCCTTTCAAACTTCAACATCCCTAACATCTCCCTCGGTAACTCCTCTGAAATGTAGGCTGCTTCTAAGAAGTCTGTTGGAATAAGTATTTCTATATTTAATTTTTGAGAATTTCATAAAAGGATACTGTATTTACATAATTTCCACCTTTCTTTGTCCCTCATATAACCCCTCTCACGTTTCCCTAATTCCCTCTTAAACACATGAGCTCTTCTTCTTCAATTATTATCATTTTACACACACACACACACTCACGCGTGCACACACACTCACGTGTACACATGTGTGTACATATATGTATGCAAATCTGACCTGCCGAGTCCATTTAGTGTTGGCCCAATGTTCATGTGTTTAGGGCTGACCACTCAGATTGGATAACTTATCAAGGGCCCTCCTTAGAGAAGACTGAATCAATATCTCTCTCTCTCTCTCTCTCTCAGCAGCCATTGATTTACAGCAGCATCTAGGGGTGAGGCTGGTGAGATTTCCCTCATCCCCCTGGGTGTGCACCTAGGGTGGAGCTGGTGTGATTTCCCCTGTCCTCCTGGTGTGCACTGGCTCATCGCTGTTCTGGTCGTGTTTAGAAAACCATTAAGTTGAGATTTTATAGGTACAGCTTCCCTGTCCCAGGCCATCAGTTCTCACCTGTGGGTCATGACTCCAATGGAGTGCTTGTCACCGAGGCCTTCAACTTCTCTCATTCTCCGTTATGAGTCTCGGGCATCGATACCACTGCAAAAGGCACTTCCAAGCCCATAGCCGCTGGCAAGAGTATGGATCATGGACTTCCACGTGGCTTTTGGTTAGCAGCATGGATCATGGACTTCAACCTGGCCCCAGGTGGCAGCATGGGCCACAGACACCAGCAAGGCCTCCTGCAGCAGCACAGACCACGGAAGTCTTTCAAGGAGACTTAATCCAGAAAATGAACTGTTCTCTGCCTCAGACATCTTGCTGTTGTTCTGTGCCAGGTGCCCATGTGGTTGGGCAGCATGTCTGAAGGCGGACCCGCAAGGTCTCCAGGCTGCTGTACACCCCTGCTCTGGGCTCCAGAGACCCCACTGCAGCTTTGGCGTGACCACCATGTTTCCGCACTCTCGTCCCCCAGCAAGGGAGCAGCACAAGGGCAGCAGCAGTTGCCGGCTGCCCAAGGACAACATGCTCCTTTGCCACTACAGGGCTCCCACTGCCTGAGAGCCACTAGTTCCGCTGCTCTCAGCTGCGCGTGCCACCGGTTCGACCTTCTTTATTTTCTAATTCCATGAACCCATTTTAAAAGCATTTCCCGTAAGACCTGAAATTTTCGCATTGTGCTGGAGCTGTTGTGTGCTCTGCGATTCATCCTACACCGCCACATCTCCCTTAGACGCCTCCGTCGGTCCCTCAGACTCCTCAGGGCAGCTAGAGGCTCTGAAGGTGCTGGCAGATGTGACCATCTTCTTTTGGTCTTGGAAAGCTGTCTTCTAATTCTCCCCTAAGTCACACGCACACACACGTATACCCGTGCGTGTGTGTGTGTGTGTGTGTGTGTGTGCTTGTGTGGGTTTCAGCAAATGGATATAATAGTATTGTCAACCTGTCCCCTGAAGATGTGTGTGGGGAAATTATCTTGATTGACTGAAGTAGGAAGACCCAGCTCTGTTGTGGGCTAGACTGTTTCCTAAGAAGGTGGTCTTGGACTGTCTACAATGGAGAAAGAGATAAGCAGGGGCAGTAATCATGACTTTTTCTCCACTCTGTGGTTGTCCCTCAAGCTCCTGCCACTGTGACTTGGTCACCCTCAGAGGCTGTAGTCCAACTGTGAACCGGAGTGCAACAGGTGAACAAACTAGGGCAGTGGACAAAAGGAATCCAAGGCAAAGGGCTGGAGGCCATGAGAAGAGAATCCAGGCAGAAGACCGAGAGCAGGGCCCAGCACTGCGACTCTCTAGTTCTCTTCATCCCCTGAGCTGCTGCCATCCAGGCCTTAAGCAGAGTTCGGTATTTCAACTATTTCCTTAATTAATCAATAAAAAGAATTCCCTTATAAAGAGTTCAAGTCTTAATACTGTTATTGTGGTCTAAAAGCAGCAGTCAGCGCAGGCCTTAAAATCTGCAGGCAGGGAAGCGTCTTCCGTATGTGATTAGATCATTGGGGCAGTATTAAGACTTCTAAGGACGAGATGGCGTGTCTGTTTGCCACACCTAGACAATGGTATGCCCTTGAGCTGTGTCGTCCCAACCTGTATGTGCTTCAAATATCTCTGGAGAGAGTGCCAACTTTTACCTGGGTGTCTCCGTCACCACCCTTCCTGTTCTTAGATTGCATGCCATCTAAGGAAAATGTCTACTGTGGCCTTCCTAACTCAAAGATAAGGAACTAAGCAGCTGAAAATATCCATCTGAGAAATAAAAAATTCATTAATATCTCCTCAGTATTACTGTATTGACTCAGGGCCTTGGGGCAGACCAACCTACACAAACACATCAGAATCCAGCACAGGAGTGGGGGAGACTTACTCAGTCATCCCCAATGGTTATTCTACTTCCTTCTCAAAATGAAGGTGTATTTCCATCTATAGTTTACAGTTCCTAACACACACACACACACACACACACACACACACACACACAAGCTAAGATAGAATCTTTATCAAGATATGGATGCCAAACCCACTCAGAAATCTGAGGGTTCTTTCCAGGGTCAGCTAAACAGTGATTTTATAACTCTGTGTTATGCTTGCAACAAATTATTACCACAAGTAAAGACCCGAGGTTTAGAAATTGCTTATTTTGTAAGAGTACCAGACTCATAGAAATCTCATATGTTATTTTTATTAAACTTCACTTTTCTATGCTCTATTTCTGAGGGGAGAAGAGGAAAAAACTGACATCTTCATTAAAACAGAAGTGGAGTCGGCCTATGCAAGTCTAAGGTGGAGTCACAAAGTCATGTGTGCCTGCTTTACCATGTCCGTGAAAGGAAAAGACCCAAAATTCTTTTTTTTTTTTTTAATTTTCGAGAAAGGGTTTCTCTGTAGCTTTTGGTTCCTGTCCTGGAACTAGCTTTTGTAGACCAGGCTGGCCTCGAACTCACAGAGATCCGCCTGCCTCTGCCTCCCAAGTGCTGGGATTAAAGGCGTGCGCCACTACTGCCCAGCAAAGACCAGAAATTCTAAACAATGGGTGTACTGAAGAACCAGCACCATGGAGTGGCTGACTACCATGTAGGACACTGCGTGTGTGCTGACTACCATGTAGGATGATGTGTGCGTGTGTGCTGACTACCATGTAGGATGCCACGTGTGTGCCACTGACAGCTTGAGATCAGCCTAAACACACAACACACAACACACAACACTGCTAACACACACTCTAGTATGCACATGCAATTCCTTTTAAAGCCTGTGTCCTCAGACACTGATAACATAGGGGGAAAGTTGTGGTATTCTTTAGGCTTTTTAAAAAATAAAATACACTTTTGTCATCTCAGTGAGAGAATTAAAGATGGAAAAATTAACAGTGTCACTCCTGGGGGAGTGGGGGTGGGGGAGTCCCATCCCAGCTCACTGGGTTTCCTGTCTACCCACGCACTCTGCCGAGGGCACGCAGTCTTTAGCTGGAGGATCTTGAGAATGTTTGGGAAACAAGAACTAAGGTCCAAATAAACAAGAGGAGAGTCACTGCTTTCCCGGATCATTTCGAATGGACTTTAGAAGCCATAAAGTTAGACAAAGTGACATGGAGAAGTGGGGTCTCTAAACAGCTGAGCTGGAAATTAATTTTAATAAAAGATGTATTCACGCCGGGCGGTGGTGGCCAACGCCTTTAATCTCAGCACTCGGGAGGCAGAGGCAGACTGATCTCTGTGAGTTTGAGGCCAGCCTGGTCTACAAGAGCTAGTTCCAGGACAGGAACCAAAAGCTACGGAGAAACCCTGTCTCGAAAAATCAAAAAAAAAAATGTATTCGCTTGTGTGAAGTATGTATGACTGTACATACACAGGGAGCAGAAGACTGTCCCTAGCACCCTCCTTTATCTTGGATTGTCTCTTTCTGAACTTGGGGACTCCCATTTTCTCAGTCTGAAAGCCAACCGTCTCTAACTGTCCTCCTGTGCTGTCCACATTGGAGGTGACGTCACAGGAGGGCCGGGTTCTGAACTCTGGTCCCCGCGACTACAGCAAGTGCTCTTATCCACTGTGCTCTCTCTCCAGGTGCCCATAAATTCATATTTAGATTTTACATTTCTCCTATTGTCATAGCCGTCATTTAGGAATAGGTGTTCTGTTTCTCAGAAGTGAAATCGGCTTTTTCCTTTCTAAAACTTACTTTTTTTTTTTAAACTCCAAGCAGTGCCTTAGTGGCTTAGTAGCCTTAGTGGCTGCTAGGTAAAGTGGAGGCCCTGAAAATGTCTGAGAGAAGCCTCCCAGCGCTGAGAACTAAAGGCACTGAACCCCCAGGTAAGAGTCCTTCCTCAGTTTCCTGCCCCTTTCTGCTCTCTTTGTATGCCGCACCAAAGGCTGAGTCCCCAGGGGAAGGCTCTAGTGAGAGGTGTCTGGGCAATGACAGTGCTAATTTCAGTGGCACGCTTGTGCATTTATGAGGAAGCGCTGGTGGCGTCACTGACAGCAACCCCTTCCCTCCAGTGGTCTGTCTCGCATGGCTGTCACAGCATCTGAACACATCCCGGAACTGGCGTTTGGGCCTGCAGAGGACATTATCCACTTCCTGTGTTTACTCTGCTCCCTTCTCCTGATACCTAATTTCCTCACATGTCCATTCAGAACTCTAACAGAAGATCTAGAAAGGGTTTTGAACTTTTAACATCGTCAGCAACAGCAGCATGAATTAAAAATTAAATGACTCTAAGAAAATTTCTTATTGCTATGAGGGTTGGATGAGATAATTTACTGGGCATTTTAACTCGTTATAGGGAGAGGCTGGTCTGTGTACGATTGCCCGCTCGAAATCTCACATCTTCGAGACAATCTATGGAAAGAATGTGTGGGGTCTCAGCAGTCCTCATTGTCCGCTGTGTTCAGCGAGACCGGTTTTAACCCAGGCTTTTACAGACCCAGGCCAGCTGGCCTTGGTGAGTTCCAGATAGGACATCCCCATTGTCTCAGTGTGTGGGTGCACCCCTCGCGGTCCTGAGTTCCTTGCTCGTGCTCTCTCTCCTTGTGCTCCTGATTTGGACCTTGAGATTTCAGTCCGGTGCCAAGAACAATGGCAATGGGTTTTTGATCCTACTGCACCTATTGGTTTTGTGGGAGCCTAGGCAGTTTGGATGCTCACCTCACTAGACCTGGATGGAGGTGGGTGGTCCTTGGACTTCCCACAGGGCAGGGAACCCTGATTGCTCTTTGGGCTGACGAGGGAGGGGGACTTAATTGGGGGAGGGGGAGGGAAATGGAGGCGGCAGTGGGGAAGAGACAGAAATCTTTAATAAATAAATAAATAAAGAATGTGTGACTCAGAAAACGATATCTAACTCTACTCCACCACTTACCAAGTCCGTGAACTGAGCATTCGTAAGTAGTAGGTGTGACTCTGAGATAACAGCAGTCACCACCAAGTCCTCTGTGAGAGGTGAATGATCTAAAGGCGAGCTCCTGATAAATGCCCTAAAATTGATAACTGGGGCTTCTTTTTTGTTGACACCGTTAATTATCAGTGAGAACCAGAGAGAAAGCTGCAGATGAGGAATCCCTATGTGGGGAAGACCGAAAAGGAACCCCAAAACAGAAAAAGACTTCGATTTCCTCTTCTCCTAAAATCCATTCAGAAGGGAATTGTTGCCAATGAGAGCGAACATGGGTGTTAGCTTCCCCTCATCTCAGAGATGCAGCAGAATGGAAACAGGGACCAGGCCCAAGGCAAACGAAGACAGCCACAGGAATAACACTGCGAGAGACACAGGGTTTGTTTTGGCAAAGGAGGAGGTTTCTGATTGTTTTGGTTTTCTCTTGGAGCCAGGCAGCATCTGCTGGCTTTGAGAACTCTGGGCATGGTCACCATATGTCCCGCATTCTTCTAGGGCAATCTCAGTTTAAATGATGAGTCATGTCACCCCCAATGAGCTCTTGCACTTGTGAGACCATAGGTCCTTAATTGAAATTCACTAGGTCAGTGTGAACACAGACACTGAGGCCTGACAGGGTCAGGGCGGTGGTTCTCAGCCTTCCTAATGCTGCGCCCCTTTATCGAGTTCCTCATGCTGTGTTGACCCCCAACAATAAAATTACTAAATTTTACAACAATAAAAATTCTAAAACTACTTTAGAACTGTAATTTTGCTACTGTTATGAATTGTAATGTAAAAATCTGGGTTTGCCAGTGGTCTTAGGTAAACCTGTGAAAGGGTTCTTAGACACCCCCACAAAGGGGTTGTGACCTACAAGTTGGAAACCACGGGTCCAGACATGAGCTCAGGAAAATGGGGTAGGTCATGCTCTGAAGAAAATGGGGATAGCCCCCTTTTCTCCTTTAGTCATTCTTTTCAAATTCAACGCCAACTGCTAGTTTGGCGCTTTCCTCTAAATTTTCAAGTCTAAAGCAAGAAGGTGATGGGTTTCCAGGACAATGATGACCAGTCCAATGTAGAGAACAATGGAGAAGGATGCTTGCCATTGGCTTCTGGCCTGCACACAGAGGCACACAGACAAGCACACACACATGCACATCCTGCCACACACACACACACATATACATACACAAAGAACACAGAAAGGAGGGATTTCATAAAGTCACTTCTAGGGCTCATCAATTCACTGAAAGTTTTAGCATGAACAACATGGCTGAGGGTTTGGCATGCATTAGTTCATCCACTGACCTCAAAATGGGACACCGTTATTCTTCCATGCTTTTGTGGAACTCAGAAAGACAAAGCACCTTGCTGCGAGTCAGTCACACGGCTGGCTGGTGAGGAGCTGGGACTGAAGCCAGGCTTACCCCAGGGTTTCTCAGTACGTAGACTCATACATTTCAAGGGCGTATTTTTAGACAAGAAGATTGAAGGTCAGCACCTGCAATTTCTGGGCTGACTGTGGAGCTCTGGGAGTATCAGGGCTACCACTCAAGAAGAGCAACCCTCTCAAGGAGTTGTTTTTCAAATTGGAAAAAAAATCTTGAAACCAGAAATCCACTCCATGAGAGTAAATGAATCCGGATGGGATTATTTGAGATCTACAAGCCCAGGAGTGCTGGGGGTTGGCTACACATTGTGTCTTATTTTTCAAAGGTTCTGGGAGAAGCAAAACTCAAAACATGTTTCTGCACAGTAATTACCCTCTTCAGTCTCAAGTCCATGTGGATCTAGAAGAACTGGCTACCCTGGACCTGTTTCTTATTTAGAGAATGCCTCTCCTACAAATGTCTCCACACAGGGCAGGCCACAGCACACGGTGGAAGTTGAAAGGCCTGGCTTAGCCTGCTGGGAACACACAGCAAACACAGCACACAGGATGTGTGCTACCCCAGCATTCTGTGGTGAGTCAGGACAGCTTCTTGGGTAGGATCAGGAAACAAAGATGGTAACAAGTGGGGTACCTGCTGTGCAAGCTTTGCTCTTGATGTGGGGCACTGCCTCATCCTTATGAAAGAATTCCACCCCTGCATGGGAGGACAATGTGCCATAGACACACGGAGGTGGGATTCTTAAGGTCAACTTTGAGTGGTATCTATCAATGCATTTCTAGGCAACAAATTACCAAAAACTTAGGGTCTTAAACAACAATCACTTGTTTATATTCCATTTGTTTGTGCACCAATAATTTGGACAACAGCCAGCTAGAAAATTCTTTCCTTCTACATAATGTCAAGAGGGGTCACTGGCTAATCTTCAGCTCCAGGGCTAATTTATCTATAAGATGCAGGACAACTTCACTTTCCCTTGGCTTCCTGGAGATCACCAGGCTTTCTTAGTCAAAACAGATGTAAATATTTCCAGGTCAAAGAAGAGGAGATAGATGTACACTTCATTTCTTGATGGAGAGATAATTAATATGTGGCTATATTTTAGAAACTTCCACAGTTCCATCAAATATTAATATACTAGATATACCAAATTCCTTTCTAAATGCCTTCACCGAGTATGGCTATCAGATTTAGGAAATATATAATATACTAGATATACCAAATTTCTAAATGCCTTCACCTAGTATGGCTATGAGGTTTAGGCCTAGGGGCTAGGACCTGGCCACCAAAACTGACCCAGAAACCATCAAGTCTTGTCAGCTCTACTTCCCTGGATGTGGCTACTCCTGAGTGCCAATAAACTGAAAGAATTTTTTTCTATCTGCATCCCCCAAACGCCCAAGAGACAATGATGGGACTGCAGAGGACAGGCATACACACAGGCATGCGTGGAAAGGTGCATGTTTACCAGTTCATAGCCCTTCAGCTAAGTCAGGACCATGCCCTTCCTTTAACTATGATTTAATCATGCACCGTGACTCCCCAGTCCATTCTGCAGACCCTTGGTTCCCCCTCTGAATCATTCTGGCCTATGTCTGAAGCCAAATGCATCTCTCTCTGTGCTTCCCACTCATGGGAGTTCAGAGAGCCAATCTTGCCTCCCTGTACTGTTTCTGTATCTTTTCATTCATGCTGAGAGAATTCCCTTAAAAGCTTTATGGGTTTCTGTTCAGGTTCATTTGTTCTGCTTTAATGAAATATCTGAGGGCAGATGATTAAGAAACAACAGTAATCTCTTTCTGATGAGTCTGAGATTACAGTGCTGGCAGATTCCATGTCAGGCAAAGGCTGATCTCTCTCAGTATGGTGTCTTTCTGCTTCAGACACACACACACTAGAAAGCAAAGAACAGACTTAGTCCATCAAGCCCTTTGACAAGGGCTCCATTCTTGTCTATGATGGCCACTTCCCATGCTCATGACTTGATCCCCTTCTTAAGGTCCTGCCACTTACTGCTGCCTTACCACGTACTAGGAGTGAACAAAGCAATTTTAGGCACCATATTCTGATGGACTCACAGATTATTTGTTGTGTTTTTATTTACTATTTAGGATGGGGATCATGCTGCAGTACAAGTGTAGAGATCAGAGAACACCTTAAAGAGTTGGCTGTCTCCTTCCACCCTGTGGATCCCAGGGACTTGGCACCAAGAACTTTCACCTGCTGAGCCATCTTGCTGGTCCCGTGTTGGGTTTTGTGCAATGATTTGTAGAATGAATTTCAACAAAGCTCCATAGTCACTCATACTTTAAGATTAGCTATTTTCAGTCCTGGACTTTGGGACAATTCTGAGACAAAGCTCTTGGGACTCTTAGAAATACAGCAGCAACCTGTGAGTCCTATTAGCTTAAGCCCTTAAGATTCTTAGAGAGCTCTCTTTACTCAACAAAGAGGCTATTCAAGTCCAGATAGGTTACATCCAAGGGGTGAGGTGGCATGTAGGATCCCAGACTGCCCCACTCACTTGTTTCTGCCTTTATGGCAGCTGCTGCAGGGCTGAGCTGATGTCACTGTCCGTCCAGGTGCTGACACGTAGACCTGGTGTCATGGAAGACTCAAAGCAGATAGGCTTCTTACTTGGAAGCTCAAGGCTGCAAGAAAAAGAATTCCAACAGGAAAAGTAGAAGATGTGTGTCCTTTGACACCTGACCCCAAGTCATTTGGTGTCACGTCCATTGCTTTCTTTTGAGTCACAAACCCACTCAGATTTAAAGGGATACTTTCCACAGGACTGCCAATGAATTTGAGGACCTATTTATATCACACCAATCTTCCACAGGAAAATCCTTCCACAGGAAGTGACATTTAGCTTCAAACTTAAAAACAGATTAGGTAAAGCCATGGGGTGTATGTGGAAGGCTGCTCAGAGCAAAGGTGACAGGAGCGGTAAAGCAGGAAGGATACAGGGATCGGACAACCGTCCTGGGGCTGAGCAGGTTGAGTGTCGCTGACTGCACTATAGTGCTAAGAGTCTACCCTGTGGAAGAAGGTTTGCAGAGCTGCTCTCAAGTATGATGGGAGCAAATCCTGGGATGCACTCTTCCCAAAACCCTCTTGGACTTCAAGGGTGTTCCTCACCTTGATCTGAAAAGTAGTTTACCAGAGTCTATCTGGAGATAACATCTTTTTGTAAACTAGCCCTTGGATCTGGAACTAAGCTGCCTGTGAATCTCAGGAACTGTGCACACATAAGAGTTGACCAACAGGAGGCTGCTTCAGGGAGAGTAGATGGAGGCCGGATATGAGGGCTGAAGTGTCCATGTGCCGAAGACACTTCAAGTGTGAGCTGAAGAGAAAACAGATCACACAAGGACTCCAGGGGTCGGAGCACCAGACCTGTCCAGACTGGGATTTTGAGAAGTCTAGGAACCTGAGCCAGGCCCTTGCTGTTATATTTGTCAAGGCTTTCTGGCAGGGAAGAGATGAGGGGGCATTGGAGAGCTTGGTTTATAGCCTGATATAAATGGCATTCAGTCTCCCTTTATTTATTACCCATGGAAGTTGGCAGTGCAAGCTGATGAGTTTGCTGTGGGAAATGCCCTATGTTGACCTCTGAATGCTCCTTAAGAGAAGTGCATTGAATTAATTATGCACAAAGGGATTCTAATAAAATTCTCACTATGAGATGCCTCTCTTCAGTTGAAAGCTGTCTCTGACAGATGACATAGGCTGGAATCTGAGGGTCTTTCTTTGGTCTACAAAACTCTGAGCCCACCTGTGTACTGTTCCGTCTCCCCCTCTGCTTCGGCTAAACTGGCTTTCTTTCTCTTGACCAAACGGTCCGTTCTGCTTTGCCATCTCATGCTCCCCTCAGCCCTGCATTTCCAGTTCTCTCTGCTCTTCTTCCAGATCTCTGCTGTGACTGCCATTATGATAACTCAGATCAAACCTCACTTTCCCAGACAAGGTGCCCCATGACTAGTTAGTGTAAAGCATTCAAAGTAGCTCACATCCCAGCATGGCCAGTTCATTTTCTCCACAGTCAACATGATACCTGAGCGTGTTTGTGTGTCTGTGTGTGTGTGTCTGTGTCTGTGTATGTGTAGGAAAGAGTACCACTTCTGAGACTTCAGATAAGAAAGCTAACACAGATCAGGAAACATGTGAACACATGCCTCCAGTTCAGAAGCCACTAGGTGTTTATTGCTGCCCACTGCTTTGAAGTCCCATGTCTGGGAATTAGGGGAAGAGCCCTAATGAGCTGGATAGGTATTAAAGGAAAAGCTCTAAACCAGTCTGGCTTTGGTGCTGTGAGGCCTTGGGCAAGTCACTCAACTTTCATGGGGACTTGCTCTCTGAGGTTAGTATAACTTGTTAGCTGTCCTTGAGTTGAAGGGATTGCAGGCAGGCACACTAAGCATCTTCTCTCTAAGCTGTGCTCAATGCTCAATGCTATTGGGGCATCAAGAAATACCCGAAGGTCTAGACACACAACTGGGAAGAGAAGCAACACAGATTTAAAAGAGATATATCTATCTAATTAGGGTGTCTGAGAAAAAAAATAAACAAGGAAGTTGGACAGGAGTATTTTAGGCTTTGGTGATGTGCTAAAATAAATAAATAAATAAATAAATAAATAAATAAATAAATAAATAAATAATTTTCCTGGTAAAAATATCACAGAGAATAATGCATTTTCGGTAAGTGGACTGTCCTTGTCCTAGATCTATGGCTGGCTAATGGGGAGGGAACTCACTCATCACCATGATTAGATGCTAACACCAACTTCCTGCCCATGCCTGGGTCCTGCCCTTATTCGTCCAGGCCTGATTTGCATTCTCCTCTAGACTGGCATTGTGACATTTGTAACAGATATGCGACTTGCTGTATGACACAGCTGAAGATAGAGATTGTAGTGGAGTTTTTCTGTGTCCTGCAGTGGCTCCCAAATAACCACACTGAGACTTAATATTATTTATAAATGCTCTGCCAATAGCTTAGACTTATATCCAGCCAACACTTATAACTTAAATTAACCCATTTCTGTTCATCTATGTGCTGCCCTGAGCCTTTCTTACCTCATCTATGAACTTCCCATGCTGTTTCTTACATGTCTGGCTGAAGAATCCACCCTTTCTCTTCCCAGCATTCTCTCTGGTCCCAAAACCCTGCCTAGTTATCAGCCATTCAGCTATTTATTAACAAAGAGAGCGATACCTTTTCACAGTGTACAGGATTATTTCATAGCAAGAGATGGTAAATAGATAGAAGATAGATAGATAGATAGATAGATAGATAGATAGATAGATAGATAGATAGATAGATAGGTTTCTAGTTGAAAAGTCCTCAGAAATGAAAGAGCTGTAAACAGGTCTGCCAACAGAACGGCTTTGTCCTCTGTTCAGAGCCGCAGACATGTAGAGCTTTCTCTCACACGGGCAGCTAGGACTTGTGGTTGTATCACAAGCTTTCCTTGAACCTTCACAGAGTTCAGCTTTTGCTTCATGAGCCCCAAATAAGCAGAAAGAAAAGATGTTTTTAACGAACAGTGAAGAAAAGTCTGTTTGTTCTCAGGACACTGAGCATGCTGTTCAAGACAGTGAGTTCATCCCCACATTTTTTTGGAGCCTGCAAGGGTCATAATGGCAGCTGCCTTAGAAGCTACTGGTTCAACTCACAGTCACTCAGCCGCCCCAGGGCAATGTTAACTTGGGCAGTTGCTTTTCTTTCCTTTCTGAGTTAAATAGACCGAAAAGAGAGAACTGTTATAACCAAAAAACAGGGGGGTGTGGTGGGAGTGGTAGGCAGAAAGGCAATGAAGTTGAGATCAATCACTCTTCAGAATGTGATTTATTACGGGAGAGCCTAGAAACCATGGGGTGAGAGGTGGGGAGGGTAACATGGGGTGAGAGGTGGGGAGGGTAAACCATGGGGTGAGAGGTGGGGAGGGTAAACCATGGGGTGAGAGGGGGGGAGGGTAAACCATGGGGTGAGAGGTGGGGAGGGTAAACCATGGGGTGAGAGGCAAGACAGAACTCTAAAGCAAGGGAGCAATTTGGTGGGTCAGAACATCAGAGACAATAGGGTGAGGCCGTGAAGATGTGGGGAGAGACAATAAAAAAAATAGTCAGTCCAGTCTAGGTACTTAGGAGTCAGAACTTCTTCTAATCCTTGGCTAATCTGATTAGTTCTAAGGACAGAGTCCTGTAAGTGCCTTGAAGTGTGGGTCCAATTGCAGGGACTTATCCTCATAAGACCTGGCACAGCATATGACCAAGTAAATGAGAGGGAAAAAATGCCCCATGAAAAGCCCCGAAAGCAAAGATTAATCTCCAAGAATAAATATTACCTTATTACTTACAGGATTTAATGCAGGGAAATACTAAACATACACAATAAGAATTATATTTATGCATATATAATATCTGATATAATATTATAGTTAATAAAATGCTCAACATACTATGTTAAAATGTAATGATAGATTTCAAATTAGAGAAGGTGCTAGTGTTTGTAAAAGAAAATAACAGATTGTTTAGTTAAGGATATTAAAATTATATTTTTCCAAAATTTCAACAATAAACATGCCTGATTTGTGTAGGCAAAATTTAAAGTATTTAAACTAAATTATTATTATTAATTATCATCATTATTATGCTGGACTACATCTCAAGGGGGATCATTCTTAACCAATTTAAAAACAAAGTATGCCAAATAACCAGCAAGCATTTTCGATGGGAAGGTGAGAGATTAGTGGAAATGACTTGTGTGCCCTTGCACAGCGGGATGCCAGGCTCATGCTCACCATGGGCCACCCACAGACAGTGGCTTCAGTGTTCAAAGCCTCGGTGTGGTCTTCCAGGGGCTTGAACTTCAGCTTTTCTCTTCAGTGAGATCACAAAGCCTGTGGTTTGGGAGCTGCAGGCAGTGGAGCTACACTGGGCAATGCACTAGCTGCAGACAGAGGGAGACACACTGGGCAATGCACTAGCTGCAGACAGTGGAGGTACTATACTGCGCAATGCACTAACTTTCTGACACCAGCGTTAGATCCAGGTTCAGAAGCCTTGACCTTGAACTACAACTTTGTTGACCACTGACAAACTGCAGCTGCTTCAGCTTTAAAGCAGGGGTGGTGATGATTTGATGACCGTTGCCTTAGCAAACAGTTATTTCATCAGCAAGCATTTACGGAGCACTTACCTTCTAACATGCTATAGACACCATCTGCCAGGGCCGAGCCCTGTCTTTAACACAGTGTATAATCCAGCAGACCTGGGCTCTCTCTCTCTCTCTCTCTCTCTCTCTCTCTCTCTCTCTCTCTCTCTCTTCTCCTTACCCTCCCCCTGCAAAGGAATAGCCCCCATAGTGGTATCATGCAGGAACAAATAAGAATTGTCCAAATCACAGGCCTGCTCAGTAGGTAAGGGTGCCTCCCACCAAGCTGGGCAAACTAAGTTCAATTTCTAAGAGCCACATGTTTGGAAAGAACCAACTCCTAAAGTTGTTCTCTGGGTGTAGCAAATTCTCACACAAAAATCAAGAAATGTGATGAAAATATTTTTGAAAATATTCAAGTTTGGTAAAAGTGGTGACATACAAAATAAAACACAGGGGCGAGCAGGACCTTCCTGGGTAAAGACAGAGAGGGCAGTCCCAAGCGATGCGCACAGATGCATGCAGACCAGTTAAATAAAACACCCAGGAGTTAGAAGTCACTGAGCAGCCGCTCAGAATACACCACCCCAAAGCTCTGAAGTTGCAAGGCTTTGTCTGTACATAGAACACCGTCAAATTTCAGCTGCAGGGGCTGGAAACGTGACTCAGCAGTTACAGACCTGACTGATCTTCCTGAGGATCCAGGTTTGGTTCCCAGCACCTATGTGGTGGCTCACAACTGCCTGTAATGCCTGTTCCAGGGGAATCTAATGCCCTCTTCCGGCCTCCATGATCACTCTATACATCTGGTACCCAGGTTCACATGCAGGCAAAATACCCATACATGTAATATAAAAATGAATATATCTTTCTTTTAAAAGTTTAACTGCTGGCATAAAAACATTTTACAAAGTTTACTTAAATTTTTAAATACTGTTAATAATGGTTAGTTGACGTGACCTTTTATATTGGTACACTAGATCATGCACCAAAAACTGTCATTGAATTTCTGATTCTAAGAATAAACACATTTTGTGGTGATTAGAATGTTCTCACATCATTTAACTGTGGCGTTTTCTTTACTGTTGTTCTCTGCATTCTACAGAGTGAGAGGATCAGGGGTCATGTGCCTACCAGGGGTCATGGTTTGTATCCAGGCATACTGCGCATAAGAACATAAGCAAGATTTGTCATGGGAGCCATGGTGAGGTATTTGTGGGACAAAGGAGCTCTGACACTTGTGCCCAGCAGTAATGTTCAGACCAAGAGTTCATGGGTTCGCTTTATTTTAGGGTACTGGGGCTGCACATGGCCACTGTCCAGTGGAGACTGAAAATCTGGAATCTGTTCCCAAGAGCAAAATGACACTATTAGGAATAGTGGGGGGGGGGGGACAGGAAAGGAGTTAGTTCAGAGAGGAAAGACACACACATAAATTGTGTTCAAATGTGAAGACAGCAGAGCAGTAGGTGGCATCCGATCTGCTCTCTGCCAGACCCAAGAGAAACCCGACTGGGTTTCTTCAGCTCAACATAAAGATCTCAGCCTTGACACCCCAAGCCCACTCACAAACATCACCAGGCATATATGTGGCCATTTAGCACTTGAAATGCAACTCAGCTAATCTGAGCTAAGCTGTAGATATAAACTACAGCCAGACTTAACAATTACACAGTCATAGATGCCACTTACTGCAATGATATTTTGAGTATATTGCATTACCTAACATCTGCTGTTAAAATTAATTTCACTGGTTTCTTTCTATTGTCTAATGAGATTGCTAGACATATTAAGATCACATCTGCAGCTGGTCAGAAAAAAGCCTGCCGGTCTCAGCTAGGCTGCACACCTCTCTCTCCTAGACAGCAAGCTTCTCTCTTAGTCTTTCTGCAGGCTGGGAGACCTCAGATCCTGGACCCCACAGTCAGGTTCTTGCACCCAATCTGACTATAAACCATGACAGAAAACAAACCATGCTGAATTCAGAAAGAAGCCAAAAGACATCGAAGGTTTGAATTCTGAACCGCTCAGCAGAAACTACAACGGAGGAGCATCTTCCAGTTAAAGCTGCACCTATGTGTTTCCTAAAACTGGCGAGCAACAGCATCACAGTGAGCCAGCACTAATTGCGTTTGGGTCCTTGCTATTATAACCAAGTGCAAAATATTTACCAAGCCTGTGTGTTTTGGCTTCTGGCACAGAGACTGCTTTCAGAGCAGAATGGGTGAAGTCAGCATTCTTTTCCACCAGGCAAGCATAAACGGGCGCTGCCCATCCACAAGTGGGTGGAACTGCTGTGTCCTCAGGAACACAACCTGAGCAGGCTGTGGCAACTTTTTCAGACACAATTTTATCTACAAGGTCAAAGCCCTCGGGGCTGAGGAGCACAACACTGGATCAGAGGTGCCTCCAGTCAGTGTCTGCTTTCTCTGTGGACCACTGTGTAATGGTAGGTAAGTCACAGGGTTCTCCAAAGCCTAGGAGACATGTTCTGTAGACACTGGGCCTTCATACAGTTACCAGGAAAGTCTGACCAGAGAATCCAAATGCTGTGAGCCACACCGTCAGCATCATTGTTGGTGAGACTATAGCTCCCTAAGAGCGGGACCCTGCTTTCATTCAGTCAATACACAACAGTTCTTACTGAGGGGTGGGTGCTGGGGATGTGGAGGGAGTATATCTCTCTATTCGAGAGTTGACGGTCTATGATCTAGAGGAAATCACATAAAGTAGCGTAAAAGTAAATACACCATTTCAGCAATCCTTGCTGCTAAGATGGAAGGCAGGATGAGGAACAGAGGCTAGAACTAGGCATGGTTTTTATGGCTCGGACACCAAAGAAGAAGCCTCCTTAAGCAGAGAGAAGGTGCAGAAAGAAGTTGTTGAAGGTCTGAAAAAAAGCTTGTTTCGGGAAATATAACAGTAGAGTGTAGAGTGCAGCAGCGCAGGAGTTGAGCACGGGCTGTGGAGACAGGAGTAGAGCGTGGGCTGTGGAGACAGGAGTAGAGCGTGGGCTGTGAATACAGGAGTAGAGCGTGGGCTGTGAATACAGGAGTAGAGCACAGGGCTGTGGAGGAGTTGAGCATGAACTGCAGAAACAAGAATGAACAGCCCCTGTATAGCTTGGGCACTGTAAAAGTTATGATCAAACTCTTGAGTTGGTCACTATGAAAATCATTAGTGACCTTGAGCAGAGTCAAAGAAGGTTGGAGAGACAGTCATGAGTGGAATGCTTTAAAGCAATGTAGGAAGCTAATAGCTGGGCAAATACAGAATGATGCTTGGGAGAGCTTTGTTTTAAAATAGGGCAGAGAAATGCATTGGCAACTAAGATGGGAGGCTCCAGAGTGAATTCCATTAATGGAAATCACTTTGCAGAGGACAAACTGTCAATGAAGGAGACAGAGGAGATAATTTAATGGTGACTATGGGAACAAGTCCTTGGGTCAATGAAAGAAGAGATAAATCAGCTCATGTCCTGTTTCCTCTTCAGTGGGAAGGTGGGAAAAGCATGTGGGTCTCACACAGGCAGGGCTGTCAATTTGATGGTGGGTATCTGAAGAGAGAGCAGCTACCCTCCATCCCTGGAGCCTAAAGAGGATAAGGGGAGGGAGCAAGGGAAGGCGGTCAGCTGCCATCTTACTTCCTGCCTGGAAAGCAAAGCCCACACGAGGTTCTCAGAAGTCTCTGATAACTTCCTAAAGGGCTTTAGGGCACACGACTCACAGGAGGGCACACGACTCACAGGAGGGCACAATACCCTGTCTTTGATGACTACACCACACACCTCCCTGTCTTCTTATTCATCTCACTTGCACCTGCTGAGCTCTGCTCATTGTTAACATGCGGGTTGAGGCCACCACAGGTTTCTTTATTGTTTGTTCTGTTGAATACCTCTACAAATTGACGGCTATGAGAAACTGAATCCATCAACAGACTTCTAGCCCTGAGCAGGATACACGCTTGTCTAGACATCGAGAAGGCAACCAATAGATGGTAAGTCCTGAGGATAAGAGCAGCAAGAGCCCTGCTGTGAGGTCCTCAGCCTTTTGCGGCTCTGCAGCCATCAGAGCTGAGCTAGCCCCTACTTTCAAAGCCCCTTTCAATTTCCTCCTCCCCGGTTAGAAGACACCTTTTTGGGCCCCAGGGGTGTGTGTGTGTGTGTGTGTGTGTGTGTGTGTGTGTACAGATGAGCATGCACACATGGTCTGTATGGATGTCAAAGGTCAATTTTGAGTGTCTTCCTCTATTGCTTTTCACCTATTTTCTGTTTCTTTATTTACTATTGCTACATTTTTGAATACATAAGACTTACCACTTAGTGTTGCTGGTATGTCTAGTTTCAGGGCTGACCAGTTGGTACTGGATAACCAATCAGAGGGCTTATCCCTGAGGAATGATTCTTCCTCTCTTGGTGGACATTAATTGGCTATAGCTCTTCACCTAGTCAGTCTTATTTTTTGAGGCAAGGTCTCTTACTGAACCCGTAGTTCACTGACTCAGCTAATCTCCTCCCAGCTCCAGAATTACACATGTGCACCACCGTGGTGACTTTTTACTTGAGTACTAGGGTTCCAAACTGGGGCTCTAATGCTGGAAAGAGCAAGCACTCATCAGCTGAGCCAGCTTCCCAGCTTGTGGTCCTGTCTTTCAGAAAAATGTATACCAATGTATTTTCCCGACAACCCAGTACCATGCACTTCCCTCTGAAAAGGACACTTATATCAGCAGTGCTATTCCAAGACAGAACTCTGGTTAGAATAGAAGTCCAGGGCCTTATTCTCCTGGATGCTGGGCTTGGAAGCAGGCATGACTGGGAACTAGGGACAGGTTAGAGATGAAGGTGGAGCCAGGCTACACAAATTTCTCCTGTGTAGCAACTCGGGGCTCTGTTGAGCTTTCAGCAAAGAGCTGGAGCTGCTCTGCCCTGGGGAGGCTCTGGACAAAGCAAACATGCTGCCTGGCACACTCACTGCTGGGAACAAGAGTGAGGACTGGAGGGCAAGCTGCCAGCTGGAGCAAGTGAAACATCAGGCTGGAGATCTGCAGAACTCCAAAACACAGGAGGACCAAAAAAGGGCCTGTTTTGTGTTTTACTCAAAAGCCGAGGAAATGTTTGCAGTATTCCTGGTGGCTGTGATTCTAAAACACTGGGTAGAAAGGTCCACACATGGAGGCCCAGGTATGCACCACCTGGATTCTGAGACTCAGGATGAGGAAGCTTGCCTGAGGGTGTTAGTGAAGGCTTTATCTCCTCCCCTTCACTCTCTTTCCTCTCTTCCCTTCCCCTTCTCCACTAAAGAGGTTCCTCAGAAAAAACCCATAGGCTTGAATCATTAAGAATAAAATCCATATGGAAAAAGGGCCTCCTGTTTTCAGGTGCAGCCATTTTGAGAGGAGATGAAGGTGCCTACATTTGGTATGCTGACTCTGCTGTCATGGATTTACCGGCATGATAGCTCAGGGCTGCAGGCCAAGGGTGAGATCATGCAGCAATTTCTTTACTTTTATGAGAGGGGAGCTAAAAGCAAGATTCAATCCAAATCACTTGGCTAAATAGACTGAGATCACAGAATGGAGCAAGCCATAACTATACTTCTCATCAACCCCCCTCCCCCGCCAAGGGGACAGGCTTGAGGACAGGAAACCCTAGCCCATTCCCAAAACATACTCAACATGGTGGAGATAAGAAAAACTTCTCAATGGATGTGAACCAAAAACCTCACTTCTATCTTATTCTGAAACCAAAGAAAAGGCAAGAGTCTCACCCCAACAGATATCACAGTCCACTCTTCCTGTAACATCCAAGTGTTCTATGGTCCCTCATGTCTCAGACCCTGACATATCAAAAAGGCCCAACTTGAAACATGAATCGTGATGAGGCACTGGAGGCAGCTTGAAGGCAGCCACTGTTGCTACAGCAGCTTCCCTCTTCAGTCTCCACGAGAAAGGCTGACGAACTTCTGAGAGTGAATCACCAGAAAAGAGCGACAGATGTGCGAAGCAGAGCTTTCTTCATATCCTTTCCACAGGAAGGCTCCGACTGTCCTGAAGTCTGTGACCGTCCCTTCACACCATCTCTTCACCACTGCAGTAAAAAGCCTTGTGTTCCTGAGATGTCTTTCTGTCAGCTGTCTCCTGGGGAGTCAAGGGTCGTTAGAACCAAGGAAGTTAGTTAAGTTCAAGACATTCTAGCCGGGTGATGATGGCACATGCCTTTAATCCCAGCACTTGGGAGGCAGAGTCAGGTGGATCTCTGTGAGTTCGAGGCCCAGCCTGGGCTACAAGAGTTAGTTCCAGGACAGGCTCCAAAAGCTACAGAGAAACCTGTCTCGAAACCCCCTCCCCCCCCCCCAAAAAACACATTCTGTCAACAACTGTGGATGAAATAAACATAGGAGAGTATGAACCGATCATTTTGGGTAATTGAAGACAATGATAACCTCAAATTATGTGAAGTTTGTCTTTTCTGATGCAGAGTAGAAACGAAGAGTAATGTAAAAGTAGACCACCCATTCCTAGGTCAACCTGAGAGCACGTACAACCTGGGTAGCTAGTTAAGGTGCAGGATGTGTTCTTGTCTCCTTTCTGTTATTGTGATAAAAACACTGACCCAAAGCAACATAATGGGAAAAGCGGTTATTTCAACTTCCAGGTTACAGTTTGCTGTTAAGGGGATTCGTATCAAGAACTCAAGCAGGCTCTGGAAGCCGAATTATGGAGGAAAGGTGCTTATTGCTTGCTCATTAAATTCCTTATACAGCTCAGCCCCCCCCCCCAACCAGGGAATGGTGCCACCCACAGTGGCCTGAGCCCTCCTGCATCCATTAATAATCAAGACAGTCCCTCATACATATGCCTACAAACCAAACTGATAAGAAAAATTACTCAGTAAAGACTTTTTCCCGGAAGATTTTAAGCTGTGCCAAGTTGCTAGTCTGAGCTGAGGAGGACAGGGAATGGCATGGACGGTGCTGTTCCTATCCCCTCATATTGTTATGCTGGCTGATTTTCTGTCAACTTGACACAAGCTATGGTTGTCAATTGATAAGATGCCTTCAGAAGATCCAGCTTTGAGCAGACAAGACTGTAGGGCAATCTCTAAATTAGTGGGGAAGGGAGGACCCAGTTTGTCGCCAGTGGAGCCATCTCTGGGCTGGCGGCCCTGGGTCGCTAGCTGAGGAAGCCGTGTAGAGCAAGCCAGTTAACAGCATTCTTCCATGGCCTTTACCTCAGATCCTACCTCCAGGTCCTGCCATATTTGAGTTCCTGTCTTGACTTCCCTCAGTGATGAGCAGTGATAAGGAAACATGAGCCTAGTAAACCCTTTTCTCCCTTAGTTGCTTTGGCCATGGTGTTTCACCATAGCAATAGTAACCATGACTAAGGTGGGTATCTTCAAAGGTTCTCCTCACAGCTCCAAGTGTTGGCCTGCTTGATCTGCTCACTCCTCTGCTCCTACTGGAGACACCCGAGGGCCTGTTCCATAGTCACATCACGTGTTCTCCCTAACTTTATCATATCCTATTCCTCTCAAGGTCAGAGAAAACCCAGACAGAGCCATGCCTGTATCTAGCTAAACGGTGTGCCTTTCAGGAAGCGATACAAAGCCTTGACTATCACATCTACCCCAAGCCCTCCAAGACTGGGACACTCATCCCTGGGATATCCAGATTCTCAGAAGGACAACTGGACTCCTCCCAAAGGCTTGACAAGGGCTTTTTGGCTCCATCTCTGAATTGCACATGGGTGAGAATGAAATCAGGTGGCCATCTTCCCAATGTTTAGAATTCTTGTCTTGGAAGCATTTGGAGCCTTACCCATGATTATCTTCTCAGGCTCTGGTCTAACCTCAGCACAATCACTCAGGCTTGGCCTTAGGAGGGGAGCTTTAATCTGGATTGGGGATACATTACATGAACCCCAGAGAAAAAGCAACTGTCAGCTTTCCACCATGAGATAATGCATCAGTCTTTTAGAAGGAAGCTTCCAGTTCGAACACAAAGCTTCTTCTAAGGATAGGGGGTAAAACGGGTTGCAGCAGTTGGTTGGAAGAGCGGGTTAGGATGTGATGCCCAAGGGTGTGGGTATTAATGTATCCAGCCTGCTGAACAGTTCATGGACCACGGAAACAGTCCCGCTTGCATCATTGTTTGTGCTCTGTGATATGTTCCTTTCTCCACACTGAGGATGACGGGTACACATTCCAAATACCCTCACTTTCCATTCTCTTTCTCCCCTCCCCACTCTCCTTACTTAGTCCAGTTTTAAATTATCCAGCCATATCCAATTTACTTCCTATCTCTTTCTCAAGTCTTCTGTAGAGGTTGGGTATGAGGTTTACAACGAAAAATAAGCCTGCCCCTTCTTGTCTTTTACTCTGGCTCCCAAGAAAATGGTCTGAGCAGTGACATGGATGTTTTAAAGCAGAGCATGAGATAAAACAAGCTCAGGAACATATCGGCTATTTTAAGTACAGTTTCAAAGCAGGGGCTCAGGACCAAGCTCAGCACCCAGGAGCTGTAGGCACTAACCTGAGGGGACTCGTGAGCTGTGCCACCCCATAGCCACCCCACGAAGCTGGGGAATCAGAGCGTCCCTCTCCCAGCTCAACACCAGCTTGGCCTTGGCCAGACTTTCTTCTCCACACCCTTACCTCTCAGCTTCTTGTGATCTTCTTGTGAACTCAGAAACCTGAGCAAGCAAGCCCAGGCAGCTCCTCCTTCCAACACCAGCTACCCCCAGCTTGCTATTTGCCCAGGGGGCAGAGCTCTGAGCAGAGCTGTTTACCCACAGAGGGACTCCAAAGGCTTCCACTCAGCAGATTCCTCCCCACTGTCTGAAAGCAGGTTCAGTTACCTGCAGGCTTCTGCACCATCCCACCACCACCACCACCACCACACACACACACACACACACACACACACACACACACACACAGGACCTGACACTTATCTTACACAGCTGATGCGTCAGCAGCCAGGCTTGCAGCTCTAGTTGTTTTCCAGTCTGGATATAAATTAATATTTTTACCCATGCTGTCACATTCAGATTCCCTTGTGAGCAAGAGGAAGAATGACCTTTTCCTGATCAGAACTCTATCTGCCACATGGCCTTATGTCTTTTGTACAGTACCCGTGAGCTCTTCCACAAGAACGGGTTCTGCTGGCTGAGGACAGTGCTCAGGATAAGGGTCTAGGGAGAAAGGGTTTGTAATAAGCATAATAGTAAACCCTTTTGCAATGTACACAGAAGAGTGGGTTGTTTGGGTGAGACCTGGCCCTACAGAGAGTAAAAGATCACCAGACTACTAACCAGCATCCACTCCTGCAGCCTTCTGGAGGGAACAAGAGCAAGTCCCTCCTGTTGAAGAGAAAAGTCTGCAGGTTTAACATTTCTGGTTTTCCTGGTGTTTGTTTGTGAGCGTATGGACCTCAGGCCCTCTGCAGTGAAGAGAGTTCTATAACGGAAAACACGTCTAGGAAGAAATCTTTATGTGAGCAAGTACTCTTCCAGAAGGATGCCATCTTATCCCGTACCATTTAGCTGTTAGAAAAAGGTTTCAAAAGAGCCAGTGTTCAAACGACAGTCCCATTTCCCTTGCTCCACACACGTCAAAGTTGTAAAAATCTATGTAAGACGTATTTATTATAAAAGAAAAATTTACGTGGTTTTTACCAGGGACCGCTTCACTAATTCCCAAAAGAAATCGTGTTCAAATCTGGACAACCTAGCTAATGGAAGCCTATGTCGAAGGGCATAGGAGCCATGAGGAGACACTCTCTGAACAGAGGCTAGTTCTAACTTATATTTTTGTAATTGTCAGCTGAACAGTCGTCCAAGACCAGGTTCCCTTTCGAGCAAATTAACACAGCCAAGATGATCCAGACAAGGGAACCCAACGAACTCCCTCCCCCAACCCTCCCATCTCCACCCCTGTCACCAAGAGGCACATTTATGCTTAGAGAAACCAGACAAAGCTAAGATCTTGAAAGCATCCAAAGGGACACAGCACAGTTCTCAGAGGAGAACACAACACAGTTGAGACCATAGCTCATCTCTCCTCAGAAGTCATAAGGTCAGAGACAAAGTGGCCCAATGATCTTCAAATACTAAAAGAACAGGATTTAAAAGGAGTTTTCTATTCCTAATGAGACCATCTTTGGGTAAAGGACGCACTCTTGGCCTGAAAAACTGATTCAGATTATCATGGACTGACGTCATAGAAAACAATGACTGGAGAATGTCATCAGAGCACATAACAGGGTCATGAAACACAAACCCAGGACATGTGGAGAGAAGACAGAAGGGTGTGTCCTGATGAAGGATGCAGAAGTGCTCCAGCATTCTACAAAACTTCTGGTACTCATAAGCTCAGCAAGGATATAGAATAAAGACCAAAACACAGACAATGTACATTTATATGCTAACAGAAAGCTCACAGAAACCAACAAAAATTAACTGTGACAACATTACATTTACTCTAGAGTAAAAGAAATGACTGTGAATATAACATTTACCTTCTGCTGCTGTGAAGCTACAAGACACTGCTAAAATCCTACCATGGGTCTGAACATATCAGATGCTGGTCTTTTCAGAGATTACAAAATTCACTACAGTAAATACAGCAGCTCTCCTTATGTGGATATGTAGGTTCAACACAATTCCTGCCAAAATCCCAACAACTGTTTTTGCAGACATAAATAAAAATATTCTAAAGTTTATCTGAAAAGGCAAATGAGCTCAATTTGCTAAATTAATTTAAAAAAATTTTTTAATATAATGTGCTGTTAGATAATTCACCCATGTGAACAATGTACACCGACCAATCCCACTCCCATCTCCCTACAGCCCCTGTCTTCTCACGCCCTTACTCTGTCTTCTTGCTCTCATGCATGTTGGAGAGAGGCCTCTAGTTAGTTCCTGGCCACTTAGCCCTGAGATAATCACACAGAAACTATATTAATTAAGTCACAGCTTGGCCTGTTAGCTCTAGCTTCATGGCCTACCAACAAAGTTTCAGTGTGTTTGTCTCCAGCAGCAGCAGCTTCATGGCTTCTCCCTGACTCTGTCTTTCCTCTCCCAACATTCAGCCTAGTTTTCCCTGCCTAGCTCTGTTCTACCTTATCAGGCCAAACCAGCTTCTTTATTAACCAATGCTATTCACAGCATACAGAGGGGAATCCCACATCCCCTCCCCTTTTCTGTTTAAATAAAAAAGGAAGGTTTTAACTTTAACATAGTAAAATTACATATAACAAAACGGGTATCAAGGAAGAATTACAGTTATAATATTTATATCTGCTTTATCTTTTATCATAACTAAGGAAAACTATAACTATAAATTCTTCAACTCCATCCCAGAAGGATATAATATTTCCTAAGTAAACAGGAAGTACATTGTAAGCAACTTCCAAAACTCTAGAATTGACAGAGACATCTTGCTGCCTGAACCCAAAGTTCTTTTGTACCGTTGGGGCATCCATCTTCAGTCTACAGGCCCATAGTATCTAGCAGAATTTTCCATGAAGCAGGAAATTTCAAAGACAGTTCTGCCTATATTGGCAGTTTGTCAGCCACATTTTTCTGAGTCCTGCAGAATGTCTGGCAGACTCTTTCATGAAGCAGGAACCCTGAAGGCCCATCTCACCTTTAAGCAAGTTCAGTAGTCTTTTCTCTGTGAGTCCTGCATGTCCAGTTTATGCAGCATACTATAAAGCAGTCCACGTAAGAACAGTTTCTTGCCAAAATGGTCAACCAACTCCATAAAGAGCCTCTTTGATGCCTATCTTTCTGTTGAAGTAGCTTGTGCTGCCAGGATCAGATGTGTCTCATTGTCATAAAAAGTCCTAAGTTCTTAAAACATTTTAAATGTCATATTCTAAAGGTTTCTGAAAGATTTGAAGATTATCATTTATCTGAAATACATCTCTGTACATCTAGAAAATTTAACAACATGACAATTTTGACTATTATAGATGATTATCTATTAACTTATATTTCTTAATTATATGTTATATTTTTAAATAAGTTGTACAAACACAATACCTTAACCAAGAGCAGAAATTTATATACACAGTATAACAAAATTGACCTTTAACTTGTATCAATAGAGCAAGATCCATACCAATGCAGATATCTATAGCATATCCCCCTTTAAATGTAAAGAAACATTTATAAAAAATATTTGGGAATATGGGCATAGTTTTTCTCCAAACTGCTTCTTGCTGTTTATTGAGTGAAGTAATGTTTTGAGGGGTGTTCAAGACAACCTTCTGGGGGGGATGTTGGTCCATCAAACCATACTAGCCTGGAATGAATCCACAGTTTCTCATCCTCTGTAAAAACAAAGAATAACCTCTTTTCTGGGGTAACATATCCTTAGACTCAAATTCTGAAGTCAAGATACCTTTATAATATGTATGCTGGTTTAGCTTAGCAGCCCATGCAATAAAATGTCTCTCTGTACTTAGCTCCATCACAGTCAAAAAAAAATTAAAGAAGACACAATAATATACATAATCCAGACTCTGTGTATCGTCCATTTTTACGTGACTTGTTATTTCTTTACTCCTTTTAATCTATGACTGTCTGTATACTGCCTCTTTAAAGACTTTGTTTTATTTATTTTTTTGTAAACCATTTACTTAACTTTTATACTCTTTTTCTCCTCTCTCCCAAGCCTATGTACATTTTTTAAACACAGTATGTCTCATTTAGAAGTCTTTTCTTTTTAATCTGAATTTGTACTATTGTGTATCTATAATTCTTTACTGTCTAGGAGCACTTCCTAAAGTGCTAAGCCCTTCATAAAAACTTAAGCTGCAGCATTACTAGGGTATACACGATACTTTCTGCTAGCTCCACACAGTCCAACACAGTGGAAGTCCATTCACTGCCTCTGCAAGCCATGCACATTGCCTCAGTTCCAAGTATGCTTAATGTTGAGCCATTAAGCAGTTGCAGGACTTTGTTCACAAACCCCATTTAAATGCCCCATAGCCGGACCTCCAGAAAGAGTCAGAGTTCACGCTGGCAGCATGGCCCAGAAAGCCAGCATTTCAAAGACAGGTGGCTTTTTCTTTTTGCTACCATTGAGTCAGGAAAACCTCTCTTAAAGGAGCCGTGGAACACCACCTGCAAACAGCAAGAAGCTGTGTTAAACTGTGTATTTTTGTGTCTAGAATTCCTTTCCAAACGTTCTCAGGTTTTAAGTGGATTTTAGTTAACCACATTGGTGCCAATTTGTTGGAGGGAGGTCTCTAGTTAGTTCCCAGCTGCCTAGCCCTGAAATAATCACACAGAATCTGAATTAATTAAATCATGGCTTGGCCCATTAGCTCTAGATTTGTGGTCTACAAACAAAGTTTCAGTGTGTTTGTCTCCAGCAGTGGCTTCATGGCTTCTCCCTGACTCTGTCTTCCCTCCCCCAGCATTCAGTCTAGTTTTCCCCACCTAGCTCTGTTCTACCCTATCAGGCCAAGCCAGCTTCTTTATTAACCAATGCTGTTCACAGCATACAGAGGGGAATCCCACATCACATACACTCCCTACCCCCTCTTCTGCAATGTTTCCTGAGCCTCGGAGGGTTGGTAGAAGTGAGTTGTTTAGCGTTGAACCCACAATTGATACTTACTCTCTGTATCTTAGGCAGACATGAATCTAATTCATTGTAAAGTAGAGGTGTCTCTGATTTATCCCAGAGCTTGGGTTAGCTAGGCTTACGATACTAGTATGGAGTCCCCCTTCCCCTCACCTCCACAGAGCAGCCCTCAAATCCAACCAGAGGGCAGTTGGTTATCTGCAATGAAGTTAAGCCGCAGTTGCACAGGTAAGCATATCTTGCCCAGAGGAATGGCCTTCTGATTCTCATGATTCACAGTGAACCGCTGGCAAGATCTTTTACCCCCAACAACCCACTTAGAACCATCTAATGTATTGGATGCTAGCCAGAAGGGAGGAAGCTCCCAGCTAAAATCCAGTCTGTTTTCTCTATATCGTACAATTAAGGAGTGTGATGTCCTCTGTAATACCGTATGCTCTAGTTCTGGTGGGCAGTCACAAGGAGCCACAGGAGCTTATCCAGTGGTGGGCTGGATTGATAGTGAAGTTGACTTAGCCAGCTTGAGTTTTGACATGATTTACTGAACACTCAATGAACTTATCCCTGCTTAGCTGTGTGACGAGCACACAGATGTCCAGCTCAGACCTGGGGCTATGGATTGTACTGCAAAATGATCACATTATATATGGATGTTTGGAATTGAACTTTGATGTGTGTGGGTTAGCGCCTTGGGTCCTCTTCCTGGAGAATTTACTGATATCCTCTCAATTCAGCAGATACCTGATAAATCTTTTTAGTTTCCACTGAAGAAGAGAAAATTTTCTGATTACAGCCTCTACAGACGTTCAGCAGGAACTGAGGTGAGCGGTACAATGAGAGCTCAGCAAATGCTTTGAGCATTCTTGACAATCCACAATCACATTGATGAAGCCAGGTCACAGGAATTCTCCCAGGAAGCCTCACTCCTGTGAGGGGCTGAGTGGTGATGACTTTTCTCTAATCTGTCCAAGAGGTCTCATCAGCCTCTGGGCTAGCCAGTGATCTTTGAGAAGGCTCAGCACAGGGTTAAGGGTGCCGATGGCAGGTACAGAACTAAGCTAAGAGGCCCAGGAGGGGATTAAACCCGTGGCCTGCTCCTCATTAGTGCGGTGTTCTAGCAGACTGAGAACCAGCACAGGCTTCCACAGTGTCAGCAAATACTGACCTACTTAGACAGGAGGGGTGCAAGCCCAGATTTCCCCTCCGACATCAGCACAAGCTGTCTCTGGGAGCTGAAAGGACAGAGAAAGCCCTTTTTCATGGAATTTCTGGTTCAATAACTCTCATCTCTTGCTCGCACAGTAATTACTGGATTATGCTGCCCAATTATCCATACATCCAATAAATGCCCCCCTCTGCCCACACACTCGTGTCCCAACAAGTGTAACAAGTTTTAGGTAACATGGTAAGGCCATTTGCGGCCATGTGGCATTGACTATATCCCTACCATTCAGTCCCCTCTGTTTAGATTATTTCCAGCGCCCCACTTCCACCTCTACCTCCACCGCCTTCGTTGTCATGTCCCGTGTTCCTTACATACATTCACCCGGCTCACACAGATTCATTCCTCCTATCCCAGTAAGCGGTCCTAGAAGCTTTCAAATCTTCTGATGCTGAACACAGACCTGGCTGTGTGCACCCTGTGTGCTCAACCCATCACAAAGTCAACAGTGTGCATTGCCGTTCTCTGTGTTCCTTGCTCCAAGCCCTGCATTGCAAGCACCTGAAGAACAGGCTGAAAGCTGGATCCTATCTACTCTGTACCCCACGTAAAGTAGAAATGCAATAAATACATGTTGGATGATTGAGGCTAACTCCAATTTTCCTCTTCTATACTAAACTCACCCATTTCTGCTAAGCATTATCTAAAAATGTTAAGTGGTACTGACATCAAAGCATCTTTAACTGCATCCCCTGGGCTTGGCATTTTCTGAGGCAGAAAGTGTCTTAGTCTCACACAACTCTGAACCAAAATGCCCTGGTATTTGCTAACTGCCTCCCTTCTAGTGTTTCTAAGTGAACATGCCATTGAGTGGAAATACTGAGGAGATGCCGGAGGATGGTGTGTATATAAGTGCCCTGCTCTCACGGCCTTAGGAGATAACGTTTTATATTAGCTAGGCAACAATTCTATTCTCCTGAATTTCCTTCTGCCCTGTGTATTAAGTAAATACTGTTTTGTTTCCATGTGTACACAGATATACACACTCACGTGTTAACTAGAAAAATGAAAAAGAATTAAAAGCTGGGGATCAGGAGGCTGCTCAGTAGTAGAGATCTTTCCTAGAATGTTGGAGGCTCAGTGTTAACCCCAACCCCCCAACCTCCACTCCCCCACCCCCCACTTCCCCATGCCCACCCTCTCCACCCTCCCACCCCCGTGTGCCAAACAAAAAGAGTTAAAAACTGACGACGCTTTTCTTCAATCCAAAGTAATTCCTATCAGTGCTGTCTGTAGGGCAGCCTTGGCGGTAACAGGTCCCTTTAGTTTGCTTTATCATGGAAAATGTTTCTTTACCCGCGCTACTATTATCCTGCTAAATGAACACAGAATTAAACTCTTCCTAAGTACTTACCGTTGTGCCCATAGACTCTCAAAGCTCACGAGAAAAGCTTCCTTCGGTTAAAAATTAATAGAGACTCATAACGGCAAATGCAGAGCACAAGAGACTTGGAATTAGAGTCCAGCTCTAAATGGGGCATCCTTATCACACTCCTGCCCCCGGGGCCCGGGGACAATCACGCTCCAGAGGGCAGGTAGCTTGTAAGAGCCAGAGGTAGTAAAGCAGCTCTTGTGAAACAGGGGTTTCCAGACATTACAGGGCCGCTGCACACATGCGCACACAGGGGCTACAGTGTAGAGACCCTCACTGGACCACGTGAAACCCAGCGTAGATGGAGAGAGGGATCGTAAAATCCCGCCCCTGGCTGAGGACCTATTGGCAATTGATGACTGGTAGGAGAGGGGGAATCAGTTTGGATGAGAGAATCAGCCCTTCATAGCTAGCTGCCCATGTTCCTACATGACCAGACCCGTGGTCATCCAGGCAGCTCTAAGTAGACTCAGTGGGCTAAAGGAAGAGCACACGCACTGGGAGGGCAAGTGGAGGGTAGAGGGGAATGGGAGATTGGAGGGGGGAAGTATAGAGCAGATTTTGATCAAAACACTATGTATGTATGAAAATCTCATTAATAAAATATTAAAATTGAATAATAGAGATATCTTATGTCTTAATCATTTACACCCGTTCATTCTGTTCTTTTTTGCTGTTGTTTTTTGAGACAGCATTTCTCTGTAGCTTTGGTGCCTGTCCTGGAACTAGCTCTTGTAGACCAGGCTGGCCTCGAGCTCACAGAGATCCGCCTGCCTCTGCCTCCCGAGTGCTGGGGTTAAAGGCGTGTGCCACCATTGCCCAGCTTGTCTTTGTTTTTTGTCATAAACAGTTTTTTGTTTAAAAGTCATATACATTTTAAATTCTATATATCTCTGTGTGTCTACATATACACATACATACATACACATACATACATACATACATACAGGCACATACATACAGGCACATACATACAGGCACATACATACACATACACACACATGCAAATGCATGATTCCTTATTTTTCCTTGCTCTTTTAGTGTTGCTATTCCTTCCTGTAGATTTGAGCTTGCATCTTGTGCCGTGACTCATTAATTCACAGCTCATTTCCCATCTTTCATTGGGAACTTCTCTCCAGTTTTGACCTACTAAATTTTTTTTCTTTATTTCTTTCTTATTTTTTGGTTTTTTGAGACGGGGGCCTACTAAATTTTTAGTCTCTGCCAAGCCTTTGCCTATCATATGTGTAAACGTGTTTGTGTGAGTAAGAGTGTTTGAACAGCCATAGCATTTTTTGTAACCAGGAAAGAGGAGGTTGATTCATTTCACATCTGCTTTAGTTCAGGGCCGGGGTGATTCGGTCCCTTCCAGATGCTGTTGTTCTGGTCCGGAGGACTGTCCTTGAGCAGGATTTCTGAAATGTCTTCTCACGGTGTGGGAGGTGCCGTGTGCGGCAAGGATCCTACGGTGCCCGGTGTTAAATACGTGAGGAGAAGAGAGACATCTGGTTGAAAATGTGTGGGGAAGAAGTGAGTCTTTGGGAAAGTTTCTCGTCAAAAAGGAAACCAAGGAGCTGAAATTTAACACTGCTCAAAGTGGAGACCCCCCCCCTTCTACCAGAAGGTGCTCAAAACTGCAAGATACAAAATTTCAAATTTATCTTACTTTGCTTCCCTTCCTATGAAATTGAAAAAAAAAAAAAAAAACTAAAATCTGTCAGAATTCCTTATAGGTCACAAACACAGCAGGGTGTGGTGGTGCCTGCTGTAATCAAAATACCCAGGGGGGTTGAGCCAGAAGGATTATGAGTTAAGGCCAGCCTGGGCTACGTAATAAGACCCCATTTAAAAAGAAGTGGAGGGAAGAAGCGCCCTGGGCTCTGCCGCCTTCTGCCGCTGCCACCGCCTCGGGAGCCCTCCGTGCCTGCACCGCCGAGCCCGCGGCTCCCAAAAGAACAGCTGAGCCCGGCCGGCCATGGCAGAAGGTGCGGGAGCAGCTGCGGAGGGCCTGACCTCGGAACCCACACGGGTCGTGGACTCCAGTGGGTCAGGCGGCCTGGTCAACACCCCATCGCTGCCTCCGGGAGGTGATCTGCGGTTCATCCCTCTCATAGTGAAGCAGCTCGGGAGCCGTGGCTTGTTCACCATCCCCCGGGACACCAAACCAGAAAGTGGATAATTTTGCGTCCACACATCTGGACAAACAAGAACGGAATCCTGCAATGAACAAGAACCAGCTGTGAAATGGGCTGAGTCAGAACGTGGTTCAGTCAGGCGTGTTGGAAGAAGGAGAAGACAGGATCATTTCTCAAGTACTGGACCCCCAACCACAGACAGAGCAAGCAGTCCCCGAGTTCCCGGCAGCCCAGAAAGTGCAAGCTGTGCCAGCTCCCGCTCCAGAACCTGAAAGCCAGGATCCTCCAGCGCCAGCCATCTCAACAAGCTTCCTAAGAATATGCCTGACACCTTTGGAAAGCGCCATTTAATAAAGAAATGGATTCCTGGTTCATACGAATATTAGTCGCTCACTGATGGCAAGATTTTAGCCTTGACTGGGGTGGTATCCATATTGGATGGAGAGCAAGTGGGGTGGTGGGACATTGTACTTGCTCGTGCATTGTGTTGCCTTTGACCAGCCTCTCCAAGGGTGTGACCTCAATAGACCCTACAGGGGTTTCAGGACTTTGTGACTTGGGCTGTCCTGAACAAACCTTTAGCCTGGAACACGGACGCTGCATGTGAGTGGTAGGCTTATCCTTCGCGGCGTGCACAAGCCAGGCTGGAGGCTAGCAGGTCAGGACAGCAAAGGCGAATGGCAGCAGCTGTGGGTTTTTGTATTGTGGCTAGACTTCCAGGTTGGGATGTGCAGCAATTAATACCAGTAGCCCTTTAGCAATTTCCTTCCCTGGCCAGAGGTAGCTTGGAGTCCTGGAGTGAATGAGGTACAAGTAAGGTACCTTGGGGTATAAAGAAAGCCCAGCCACCTCTGTCCAGGTCCCCCTAGCCACAGGGCAATTTCTCAGGATGTGGCGCTCAGTTCTCATGTTTGTGTTTTTAGAAAAACGACTGCAGATCAATAGCACATTTTATAGTGAAGTCATTTGACGATCCCCCTCTACACACACACACACAAAAGGAGGGGAAAAAAAGGAGGAGGAGGAAATGACCACAGTGACGATGGTGATGCTATCGGGTCCAGAATGGCTCAACAGGTATTTCTTTTAAAAGAATTAATAGAAACAAGTGTGAAAAGACTAAAACTGAGAACAGATAAGGACACGGCCCTACAGTTATGTGAACTGTTGACAGACGCGCGTGCGGGGAAAACTGAAAGCATGCCATATCTCCTGTGTTGTTATATTTAGTGTACAGTGTTCGAGTAGAAGCAGCATGATCATTAGGCAATTCTCTGGTTTTAGTGCACGTTCTTCGCCCTTGCCAGTGCTCACTTTTAAAGGATACCAATAAAAACTCATGGGACTTAAAGGGGCTCAGAGGTTAAGATTCTGCTCTTGTGGAGGACCCGAGTTCTGCGCCCAGCTACTCAGTCACCTCCCAGCCCCGCTTCAGGGAGTCTGGTGTCCTCTTCTGACCTCTGAGGCAGCTTGCACAATATGGGTGTTGGGAGCCTCTGTGCTCTCTATGCTGATCTGTGGTCAGGATGAGAGTTTAGGGTATGAAGAGACGTGGAGACTGCTACAATCTGCCTGTGACTGCTGAAGCCACCCCCTGACGACAGCACTGATTAACATCTATACACGGGCATGGAGCAGGGAAATAGAAATTCCTCGGTAAAATAGTTTTGTTTTCAAGCCTAGAATGGCTAAGTAATTACCTTAATGTCACAAAGGAGGTAAAAGACTGGCAAGTGCGTTGGGGATTCCTGTTGGGGGGAAATTCTATAATCCCACAGATGGCTGTGTTCTGACCACACTCGTCCTCTAACCCAGAGAGAGTAGCTCGCTCTTCTGCTGTCTGGCAGTGTGTGCCCTCCACACACACCCTTCTGAAACCTTCGGTCCCCTGAGACTTCCTCTTAGAACTCTGTATTTCTTTCTGATCAACAGGCTTGATTGTTGCAGGCAGAGTGGGAGTTCTCAAACAAAGAAACAGAGAAAAGCCTCTCCGGTCTACAAAGCAGCCCAAAAAAGGGCAGTCTTCCTATCTCGCCTCTTTTAGGAGGCTGGCAGGAGGACATAAGGCTCCTTCATGGGGATGATGTGGGTGGCAGTGACCACAAAGCTCCGCGTCAGCATTTGATGCAAAGGCCCGTGCAAGCTCTGCCAAGGCAGGGCAGGAAAGGCGGCCGACTCCAGGGGAGCTGAAGTCAGGTGTTGGGGATTCTTTCTATCCCTCAACCATGGCGAGTAGCCAGCCCGCCGCCTCTGAGTATCTGCATGCTAAGTGTTTTCTTTAGTCCTTGAATTGAACAGACCTCCACATGTGGTTTCTTTTTAACAGTCGCTTTAGCTCTTGCTCCTTCCATTGGTGAAGGCTACAGTCGGGGAAGAAACGGAAACAACTGTTTACACTGTGAAGACAGGAGACTTTATTGATTTATTGGCCATTGTGTGCCCAGGCCAGCTCACTAGGAGAAAATAATAGCGATCAGTATAGCACAATAAGCTGTGTGTCTACACTGTGTGGCTGTGCTAATGGTTTATGTAGGTTTTTTTCTTTTTCAAGCTTCAATGCTACCCTAACATGTCGTGAGATGGAACGGAGTTTCTAAGGTCTATAAAGCTTGTTTACAGATGAAGACTGTAGAGTTGCAAAGCTAAGTAAGGTTGAGAACCAGTTTGCTTGGCTCTAACATCTGCGCTAAATGTCACCCTAAGCTTCTTTAAAAGAGACAGAGTGGTTTCTGATCTCTAAACAATGTAGGTTCCAGTCCACTTAGCAACTCTGCAGCATGGAGTCACAGAGAGACTGAGCCTTAGACTTGACCCCATGAGACTCTGAGAGCCTTGTTTCCGCATCAATGACTTCCACAGTCTGAAGCGCACCTCAGTGTTGGGAGCACTACCAGGAAGGTCGAATGCGAAGTGTCCCCCTCTAGCCCATGTGTTTTACATTTGCTTCCTGACCTGCAGTGCTGTTTTTGGAGGCTGGGAGCATGGGAGATGGGGGAGGGGAGAGCTTGGAGGAGCTGTTGCTATGGGAGTCCACCTTGAGCTTCACTCAGAACCCTGGCTCTCTCTGCTTCCTTGCTTCTCAGGGTGACAGAGCCAGGGATAACATGCCTCTCCTGCAGTGATGGGTATCCCCTTTGAACTGTGAGCCAAAGTAAACCTGTCTTCAAGCTTCTTCTGTCAGGTGTCCCACTAGCACCACAGAAAGGAGAAACCAACTCCAGAGGTTCCTAACTTCCGTCATTTTATGCTCAGCACCTTGCCCTCTTCTTAGCTCTCAAAAACTCAGTCCAAGAGAAATTCCACACACAAAATTCATTGAAGCCAGAGAACGAATCACCTCCTATCTTCAAAAGAACAAGGTGAGAACTGAAGTCTGAAGTCGGTTAGCATTGCTGGAAGGTGCCAAGTACGTCTCGTCTGTTAACAACCTGCCCAGCAGCCCAGCAGCGAGCCAGAGGGGGGTAGGGCTTTGCACAAACCATGACAACATTATAACGTTAGAAAGACTTAGTTAATGCACATGTGTGCATATTATAAATATTATAAATAGCCAGGCAGGCAGAAGCCAGCCAGCACATTTCCAAATACGTTTAATAGAGTTATATTGATAAAATTCTTTGGAACTTTTAATACCGCATAAATGTGTGCATTATTATATTCCTTCTTTACAGAGCTCCGTGTCTTTGGGCACAATATCGAGCTTTAAAGGTGGAATTAAAAACCATAGGACTGGTGGTTAAGAGCACTTGCTGTTCTTTCAGAGGATGAGGGCTCAATTCCCAACACCTACACAGCAGCTCAGAACCTGGAACTCCAGTTTCAAGGGATCCAGTGTCAGAACAGCAGAATACAAGAGATAGAAGAAAGACTCTCAGACTGTTCTTTTGTCTCCTGGCCGCTCAGACCCAAATAATCACACAGAAACTGTATTAGTTACAAAACTGCTAGGCCAATAGCTTAGGCATATTCCTGGCTAACTCTTGTATCTTAAATTAACCCATTTCTTTTTTTTTTTAGGTAAAACTACTTTTTTTTATTTATTTATTAAAGATTTCTGTCTCTT